>NC_056747.1:982955179-982970179 GCF_019279795.1 Protopterus annectens
CAGCTCACAGGCCAGGCCCCAAGTGGCTACCTGCCGGCCTCAGTTTCCAGTCCTTGCCATGTGGCTACCTGCAGGCCTCAGTTTCCAGTCCTTGCCTCAGCTGCTTGCAACTAAACCTCAACCATATCACCCCCCTGTGTATATATATTTTTTAACTTGTACAATACTCCCTGTGTATCATGTATAACCCCAGGCCTTCCAAGGGGCATGTGCCCTAGTTATTTCTCTTTTTTTAACTATGCTTTGATTCAGTCAGTGCAAATCCTTGGTTCAATACTTACAAAACCCTTCTGTTGTTCTAATTTTTACTTGAAACCTTACAAGTACAACTTTAGTTCCTACCCTTGCTTGTAGCATTGAAATACAGGCCTGCAAAACAAAATCCAATTATAACACACCAAATCAATTCAACATTACCCCCACTTATCTGCTGAAAAACTTCTTGCATGCCTTTAAGCATAATACCTTAAGCTCCCTACACTAACTAAACATAGTACAGAGTATACAGATAAATGCCACTAAAGCCTGTGATTAAACCGACAACATAGTATAGACCCCTTTTTAGACAGACCTAAGATAAAAATATAAGCGCTAATGCTGTAAGAGTTAAGAAATAGTCTTCTAAAACTATATCATCAACTTGCATGTACTTCACAAAGTATTTTAAAGAAAATGCTAATTTGCAGGGAACAGCATTATTAGTACAGGACTCGTGGAAATGGGGCAGCACCTAGTTTTAAAGGGCCATATGGAACGCACCTTAAAAACATGCTTAACCAGTATGCACCCAAGCCTAAAACCCACTGACTCAAGAAACATGAGGCAGATCATTCAATTATATTTTTAACAGGAATGGACTAGTAGGCACAAGTCATGGATGACTCTACAGAACCAGTCTGTTCAAGTAGTTTGTTCAGCCCCCCTACCCAAAAATATATACATAATGTATTTATTATATTTGTCATATAACAGGTAAATAAAAACTAGACAGTAAAAAATGGTGCACACACCTGAAGAAAAAATTACAAAATACATTCAGAATAAGTGGATAGTGCAAGACACACTCCTAAAGTACACAAGAAAAAAAATATGATCTTTGACATTCTATCTTCTACATGCTAAATAAAAACAATAGAAAAGCATGGTTAATGCTCTTAAGTATTTTCTTTGTACTGCACTTTTAAAATTGAAATGCCCATTAAGTTGTGAGGTGGACTGAGGCATTCAAAATCACTTGCCATGTATACTGTTTGAAATTCAGACACTGTCCCAGTCCCCCTCTCAAAAGCAGTTTCCACAAAAAACAACACATTTGATAAATATCTTTGAAATGACTACAAACTAGGTTGGGTTAATAACCTGTCCTTTATGTCCTACACATAAGATTATGACCAGGTCTCCAATCCTAACCAATTTATTATGTTTGAGACATGGATATCAAGAAATTCACTTCCAGAGTGAAATAAAACAAATCTTGATAGGTAAATGTTGATCGTTGTCAAAAATGTTGACATCCTTTTCAAAAAACACATAATAAGTGTTATGATTGAAGAGACCCAATCATAATTCTTTGAATTGCATACAGATTTATCTCTGCCATGTACTCCCAGTTACAGAAAAAAAGTGTAAGAGCATGAAATGTGTTACAGCATTGAAAGCCATAAAACACTTAAATGCTGCCATGCAGGTAGTGTGCAGATGTTCATAGGTTCACAGGTGTGTATTAGGCTAATGGCCCTGTTGCCTTTACAAGCCTAGCCCATAGAAGTGCCCTGTCATCGTTAGTCCCCAGTGTCACTATCAAGTGGAGCCACTGGAGTGATCCCTGGGGTGAACTTTCTATTAACCATCCACTCATCAAGATTTCTCTTGAAGAGGGACAGCGAAGTGCCCTGATTGACATGTATGGGAAGTCTGTTGCAGAGCATGGGCAGTCTTTGGGTGAGGAACCTGTCCCTCCAGCATAGTGGTGTCCCTTTGAGGAACTAACAGCTTTGAAAGCTGTTATCCACTTTGGTATGCAATACCTTTTGTTTAAAAATGTGGCTGAACAAAATACCTAACAGCATTTATAGCATTATTAGCTTCTGCTGCTGTTTTGTGGTGGGTGGCAGTAACAGCTGTTAAGCTCTAGGGCAAGATCAGAGTTTTACAGCCCTTGCCATCTTTCTGACATTAGAAAAGTGTTTGGCAAGTATATATTTTTTCCTAGCCTTAGAGAATAATCATGGCACTACATTGCTGTTGTGAGTAATCCAAAACAAAGGGTAGCATTAATAGTCATTACACAGATGTGTTAAGTCCATCCAAGCTGTCCACAAATGAGAGCAGCTAAGCCATGATTCATAGAGGCCACTTATGTTAATGTGTGATGAATTCTAATGAGCATAAGCAAATGAACTGACAATGAGATGTAAATGAAAAAAGATGTAACCCAGCATATGCTAATGGAGCATTCTTTCACCTATACACACATCATAGTGGAATTTTACCATGTTTCCATGCCGTCCACAGATACTTTGTATAAAGAGCAGTCCACAAAAATGCTGTCACTTGCAGCTATAAAGAGCAGTACCCAAAAATGCTGTCACTTGCAGCTAGCCTTGCTATTTCCAGGTGTGAGTTGCTTGTCTTGGCCGAACCAAACCTGCTTGCACCCAGCAGTGTTCACTGGCCAAGAAGGCAGACATGTAGGCAGAGGGTAATTTGGTATAACTTTGATAATCAAGAGATACTTGACAGGTTCAGAGGGAACAGGGTCATTATTAGGTTCTTAGTGAGTATGTATGACCCCCATGGGGGACTGGAGGAATGCATGAACTTCTTGTCCCTGTGATTACTAAGGCATATCTGTACTTGCCACAAGGACCTTCAAGAGGCAGACTGGGGACACAAGCATCTCACAGGCTTCTGCCTCAAGGATACTGCATCAGTTCTTGGATGTACTCTTGGCACATGTGGATCAGTACATCTAATTCTGAGTGTCACCTTAGGACTATTCCAGGACAACGAGTGCCTTTTATGGGATGGCACATTTCCATGAGGTATTTGGTGCAACAAATTGAATCCATGTTGCCATTAGGGCCCCTACTGGTCACAGGGGCAGCAGTACTGCAATAGGAAGAATTACCATTAGCTACATTATTCCCATATCTGGCAGACTAGCTCATTTTACCACCTCTTCCTACATGCTTTTATGCTCAGTGGTCAACTTGTTGGTAAGTGGAATTTTTTTTTCTATTTTATATAAGTAATTATTCATGGTAAACTGTATTGCTGAATACTAAACCACTTTTCCATTCTTTCTCAACATACATTTCCTGACCAAGACAGTACTGTAATGACCATTTAGAAAATAACTCAGTTAAGTCATGGCTGTCAGAAGCCATAGGGTTATAGATGTGCTGGGATGTATTTTAGAGCATTTTTGCAACCTTTTAATCCAATAATCCAACAGTGGCCTGA
Source organism: Protopterus annectens (assembly GCF_019279795.1). Lineage (NCBI taxonomy): Eukaryota > Metazoa > Chordata > Ceratodontiformes > Protopteridae > Protopterus > Protopterus annectens. Next base: position 982,958,645 of record NC_056747.1, read on the forward strand.
ACAAAAATCATGAGTAAGAAAAGAATTTCAGTCATATTTTTTTCATTTCAAGCAACACGTAAGTTGTGCCCAAGACTTAATATGAAAAACTGACAAAAGAGCGCTTCACAATAAACAAACAAGCCAACTGTTGTGAGGATACACAGATCCTGCATGGGAATACTGCCTGCCGCTCTAACCCCCCAAAAAGTCAGTAAATGCCTATGCATTCCTCTGTTGTTAGACTGGCATGAAAGCAGAGGTTCAAATGGCCACAGTCATGTATTTCAAGTGACTGCTGACATACATATACATAGCATGCTTCCTCATTCCTCACCCCTAACCCCTTAAGGCAGCCATCTGTATACATGCCTGAGGTATGATTTTGAGGAAAATAAAAAAGATAATGACTACAGTAATGTATGCAACTTTGTTGCTCCTAGACAATGCACTGCCCCTACACAAGCTGTAATAACATTTTTTGTACAACTCTGAGGTCTGTGACAAAAAGTAAAAGAAACAATGACTACACTGTTCCCATCCCAAACACAAGCTGATGACTTCCTGTGCACACTTCAATGGTTTGACTGTGATGCAAATTAAAGGCATAATGGTCACACAATCCCAAGCCCCCCACATAACCTACATCAGTCTTCTGTACACACACACACACACACACACACACACACACACACACACACACACACACACACACACACACACACACACACACACACACACACACACACACACACACACACACACACACACACACACACACACACACACACACACACACACACACACACACACACACATCAGAGCAGAGCTAAGTCCATGTCAAAATCCATTTATACAGTCTTGGATGTTGTTATAGTATTGGGATCTCAAATAATTTTGAGACACCAGCTTATGAAATCATCCTTGAGCAGCATGTGAGATTCTATGTGAATGCCAGTGACTGAAAGCATGAAGACAAAGCTAAATGGAAATACAATGCCTGGCTTAAAAGGCATCAGTCAAGATAAGATAGGGCTTATGTATAATTCCTCTCTTTATCAAGGCATAATTATTAATATAAATAAATATTTATGTTGAAAATAATTCCTCTAATAATCAGATACCAGACAACAGATGTAAACCAGCTATAAGACTTTGTAGTGTTTTTTAGAATTGTTAGCTCAGCCTGGAACAAGGGTCACACACTGACACACTGATGTATTGTAACAGCAGGAAATGGCTCTTCTATTAGAAGTTTCATAAACATGCATTAATCAGTAATTTTCTATTTCTATCAAAACATTCCTAAACTATATGTGTAAAGAATAAAAAGAATGTAAAATACATGTTCTGTAAAATGTACATATATGTTACAAACATCAAAGAATAAGAAAATGTTGTTGTTTGTCTTTTTGGCTTTTCCCGGTTAGGGGTCGCCACAACAGAACTCCGGTCCGCTAATGATTGGCAGTCGATTTTTATGGTGCCGAGTTGCCAGCCTGATGCCCAACATTCAGCAAAGGCACGCCCATTCACGGATGTCTTTCGGAGGCCACTCGACCGCGGGGACGACATGCAGACTCCACACAGAAGGCACTCCAGCCGAGAATCGAACAGGAAAACCTCTTGCTGTGAGGTAACAACGCTACAACTGTACCACCGCGGATAAAGTGTTATTCTATTTCATACGTTGTCTATAGAATGAATGGCAGGAGTAGATGTTGTGCCTTGTATATACATGCTGCAGATTTTATATAACGGTTTTATTAAGCTTTTGTATTGTATTACTTTGTAAGTCGCAAATTTTCATTAATTCTGAATTATTCGACAGTAATAATGTAAATATTAACTGCAGCTTTAACAACAGTAAATAGTATTTCTCATTAGAAATGTTAGATAATTAATAAGTAAGAACATATGATGACAAAGCTGAAGCAAAAAATGCTTACGCTGTACTTGTTACAGAAAAGGAAAACCTGTTGTAGTAATATTTTTAATTAAATGCGAGGCTAATTTAGGACACAGTGTATGTCTTGAGGCAGGACTGCATCTGTCAAAAGAGTATATAAAGTGCTGTACTCACTTGTAATCTTTGTCAGATACATGAGAAATAAACTGTACTGACCCTGGGATGCCTTGCTTTTGTTTATCATTTATCTTTCTTGCTCTTCTAACTGCCTGTATTTTTTCCTCATAGGTGCAGTGCTCATAGATACTTTTACAGGTGTGAGGGCCAGCAGACTCCTAGAAGATCTAAATGTCTGAATTTTCCATTATATTTTTTGCCTTATTTTGAAATATAATTACTTGTTAACTGCATTTTTAACTGTAAAATTATGTTTCCAGGCACTATTGTGAGTGAGTAAAGATAATAATCAGTGATATTTTTTACAGACACACATACATACACAAAAACACACACACATATTGGTGTAATACATTTCATCGAAGAACCAGATTGTTGAAACCCATTTGGTCAACAGTTTAGTTTCTCAAACCATTCTGACTGAGATTGCAGTACATTGAGGTTTGGGGAATTTGCCCTTTTCCCCACTGTAGTGAGATCTCTGAGTTAATAGTTAGCAGGGGTGTGGGGTTCGGGCTCCCCCCCACAGAAACATTGTTTGTGCTGTTTGGCATTGTGTAGTTTATCAACCATATAGGTTTTGACAATCTGGTTCTTCGATAAACTGAAATAGATCCCCCCCACACACACACACACACAAACGTAAGCCATAGCAAAACTACTTTTGTACTTATTTCAGCAATATCAATATATTGTGCATCACTGGTGCTACCACAAGGTTCCCTGATGTCTAAATCCTGCTGTCCCCTTAGGTGTTATAATTATTAAAAGTTGTTAATTCAGCATTTACCATGAGTTCATACCTTGCATTTGAATGTAAACGTATCACATTGTTTTTTCTGTATTATGCAGTTTTTTTCCTAGTTTAAAGTATGTTGTTTGTTAAGGAACTGCATATCAGATTATTTTGTTTTGTCATACAAAATATTTAATGCTTTATGGGACAAAAAATATCATCATTAGTACAGTGGCGAGGAAATAAGTGCAGCAGTGTTTGTTTACGTGGCAGGATACTCATTTTAATCCTTAATTTTCTTATTAGTGTTTCCTTGAAAAAAATGTGGATTACTGCTTTGAAGTTGTAGGTAACTGCCAGCTGTAAAAATGGTACTGCGTAGAGCATTAATGGAGTTAATCACTGCAATCTTATGTTATGATATATACAGATTTATTTCCACAGTTCCCTGAAGTTTTAAGCAGTACCATTACATGGATGAAATGTATACAGCTGTAAAGTGTCCTAGGTCCCACCCTTTTATTTTTTTTCTTAACTTTTTCCCTTTTGAGTAAAACATTGACCTGTGTTTGTTAAGGTCAAATTGTAAATAACACAAATGTCACACTTGAATCACAATAAGCCAAGGTCAAATGTGTTATACACATCTTCAAAAGATAGGCTAGGTAATAGTAGAAGGGATTTTGAAAATGGACTGTCATGAGAGCTGGATGGTGAGTTGGTCTGATGTTGTGACCTACTTGATGCAGGTGATCCTGTAGACATCGATCTGATGGTTTTGTGGTAACATGATCAGGACCTCAAATGAGAGTTTCTGCTAAGTGTAGATGAACGTTGATGTGGCCTGCATGAAGGCTTCTGTGCTTGTCCCCCTTCCTCCCCCAACTAATTACAATACTTTCTTGAGAAGCACTTGTAGTGTCATGTGATTTGTCCCCACGTGTCTAGACAGAACCCCATTTTGTTCCCCTTCCAAGACAGACTCCTGCTTGAGTCTGGTGTGTTCTGACTAGTGTATGAATGGAAGCAACCATGGATGCTTGGTGTGCTACCATCCTAATCATCAGTGTGATTTGGCATTATCAATACTCCGGGAATCCTCCTGCATACCGTGGAGAAGTCTAACCATTTCCAGGTGACTCTCTGCCAGTGCTGTGAACCCTGTATAGTAGCAAGTCTATAAAGCTACTATGAAGGCCTTGAACCTATGACATAGAAAGGCTTTGTGTGAAGCTAAGCTTATGGCAGCTAGTTAATGCATCAAACAACACTAATATCACATAATAGCACTATCTAACATATAGCCTTGACACCACTCAGGTGACCGCTGTAAAACCAGTTCCCTAAACCATAGTAGCTCTACCCTAGTACAGGTCCTGATAACATGGATTTGTAATTTCCTAATGTCTTTGTGGTCAATTTGGCAGATATGAGCTTCCTGAGACAAAGTAACAATTGTCTTATGTACTCAACCTTTTAATCCTTAAAGAAGCTAACACAGTATATGAGAGAGCAGGGCCGGCCTTAGCCAAAATGGCACCCTAGGCGAAGTAGTGCTCCGGTGTCCCTTAAGCCCCACCCACACCATACTCATGAAACACCCCCTATTTGAGCCACACCCACTGGTAGGTCACTCCCCAAGAAAGCCGCTGCAGTCATTTCCTTAAATTATTTAAATATATAGGAAGAAAAAGATACCTTGTAATGTAGTTCAACTACAACTACCTTTGCGTACATATTTCGTACTTTAAATACCAGAGCTAGCTCGTAGTCAAATAGGGCCTTAGGCAGTGTAATAGACCAGCCCCCCAGAGCAGCCCCTCCTGCAGCAACCCCCTGCCCCCATCCCCCAAGCAGCAGCCCCCTCCTCAGTCATTCCAGTGTTTGGCTATTTATCACCAGTTACCATACACACTGATCAAATATATCAGTGTGTATACTGTTCTCTTATTTGCTTCTACAGTGATTACAGATATTGAAATAAAATAGCACAAACAGATAGCCATTTGCTAAATAAACAATACAGTCGAGCAATGAAAACAGACATAGCATGAGCAGTAAACTTCTCTGCCCTTGAAACTCACATTCATCAAAATGGCAAATCTCACATTTATTGAAATGGCATGAAAACCCACTTTCATAGAAAATGCATGTGGCCAGTAGAGGATTAAGTTTACCTTTGGGCTGTTTTCAAACCATAGGCTCCTTGCACACATTTTTTGGGCCATGCATACATGTATTTTATTCTTTGATTTACCTTCTTGATTGTATTCAGTTATATTTCTTGTATAATACAGCACCACTTGTTAGACTGTTTTAAATTTGTAATTTTAAACATTCTTTTAATAAACAATTAAACAAAATGTATGAACCAATAATGACAAAACTGCTCAGTTCAGAACATTTCCATCATAAAAGTCTACCAAACGTCTGTCATTACAATCTACCAATGTCAGTAAATATTCACAATATCTACAGACATAAAAGTCATCTAAATAATTCCACATTAGAGATCTGTAACTAATGAAAAGTTACTGCTAGCAAACAACTTTATAGTTCAATGTTTCATTTACAAAGTGCCTGTTGCCCTTGAAGAATAAACTGCCTATGTTACATTAAACAAATGATAAGCTAGTAATATTGCAATAGGGAATGGATAGCAAACTGACAACAGGTCCATAGTTACTAGGTATCGCCTCCAAAGGAGGACATTCTCAGGACTGCAGCATCCGCCCCCTTTAAAGTACAACACAGTACAGTATCAGCAATCCATCTACATACTGTGGGAGTAGGACCCATAGTCTTCTTCATCAAAAGCAAGGATACTAACTGTTGTGCTACTAACAATGCAAACAGAGGTGGCATAAGCAGCACTAAACTTCTCTTCCCCTGAAGCACTCAGCTCCTTGTAAAATCCACTTGACTATCAACTGTATCTCTCAACTTTGCAGCAAAAAAAATCTGGTAAAAGCCAAAATTTATTGGGGAGGGGAACAAAGACCTAAAACTAGGGACACATTTTAAACATTGTTTGTATAATCTTAGAAAGTTGCTAGAGTAAAATTATTTGTGTTACCATGCATTTCCAGAAAGATAGGAAGACTGAAACTTAAATGGCTATTATTATTTAGTGAATTAAATTCTCACTGATTTGCCAGAAAAACACAAATTTTAAGAGGAACAGACCAAAAGTATGAGCCAAACATTCCAGACATTCTGTGAAAATCTGGAAAGTTGAGAGCTATGGACTCAACTCCTTCCATTACAAGTGGCAGTATGGGTAGAGAATTCAGGCTCTTGTTCCTTGTACCTAAGGTACAGGGTTTGAGCCTGAGTAACACTAACCACCAGGTATACTTAACTGGGACATTTTACACACACACACACACACACACACACACACACACACACACACACACACACACACACACACACACTTGAAATGAAGCAGCAAGTCTAGTCTGTCACACACACAAGAAATGAAGCAGCAAGGCTAGTCTATCACACACACTTGAAATGAAGCAGCACACACACACACACACACACACACACACACACTTGAAGCAGCAAGTCCAGTCTGTCGCACACATTTGAAATGAAGCAGCATACACACACACACACACACACACACACACACACACACACACACACACACACACACACACTCACTTGAAATGGAGCAGCAAGTCTAGTCTGTCACACACACTTGAAATGAATCAAGTATAGCCTGTCAAACACACACTTGAAATGAAGCAGCAAGTCTAGTCTTTCTCGGCAGCAGAAGAAACACACCTCACTTGGCAGCAGTAAAATAAAACAGAGCAAATCGGCAGCTAAGAAAAAACACAAAAAATTCTGTCTTGGAAAATACGGCAACAGACCATACTGTTTTAAAATTGTGCGAGCGGAACAGGATGTCTGTGTGACAATGCATATGTGACTGGACCGGAAGGAGGTAATGCTATGGGACCGCCCTCCCCCCTTAGCTATGCCACTGGCCACTCTCCCCTCCCTCTCACCCTATTGGCACCCTTCAAACGCATAATGAGGAAAGTAACAAATAAATAAATAAATACAAATTGCGCCCTTTATGAGGCTGGCCTCTACAGTGCCCTAGGCGGTCGCCTAGTTCGCCTGTGCCTAAGGCCGGCCATGTGAAAGATGTACATACATAACTTCCTTGGAGACAAATATTTCACTTACAAACAAGGTTTTCAAGAACAGACATACTACGTCCTTCATACATGCTGCTCACTAAGCACATAGACCTTCTGAACACAAAAGAAACCTCTGCACACCTCAAAGACCTCCTAAGCCATTACAACAAAACCACCTATCCTTATTAACGCCTAAATGACACACTAAAAGCAACACCTCACACCACACATATGCCTACACTGAATGATCCCCCAAAAACAAAGCACATAAGACATGCAAACACTTTACCTGGTATTCCTGTCGTAAGGGATTTTATTGTACTACACACACATGCCCTTCTCACCAGGCTGGACAAGGAGAAGATAATGGTTAGTTGTCTATCTGGAGCTAGGATCTGCAATATCATATGTACACTAAGTCTACTGTTTCACAGGTACCAATATCATTCTATAATAGTTAATGTAGGTGTAAATGACCTGAGACATACCTCACTAGACTATATGAAAAGAGACATTATGGATCCCTCTGGATATGTGTCACAGACAGGTATGTGCCTTGCAAAATGGTTGATTTTAATAGCTGGCTTAGTTTCTGGTGTCATTTCAGGGGAATTCAATATCTATTAGTATGGGAGGACATGGTTAACAGACCACATTGCTTTGCCAAGGATGGTCTGCACATGTCCCCCTGGGCTTTCAGATATGGGCCAAAACTTTATCCAACCCCTTAGAACCTATTTTAGGCAAAGCCAAAATAACAAAACTACCAACATAGGTAGGTACTAGGCTATCAGCCCAAGGGCCTACGTAAGACTAGCCAACAAGGTTCCCTGGCTTATGCCACCCAAGAAAGTTATTTTCCTGTGCCACTGTTGGGCAGAGACACAGAAGTGATCCTTGGGGTGTATTTCCTATTTCCCATCCACTCATCAAGATTTTTCTTGAAGAGTGCTAATGAAGAACTTTGCTTGACATAGATGGGTAGCCTTTTCCAGAGTTTGGGAAGTCTCTGGGACAGGAATCTATCCCTCCAGCATGTCCTGTTTATTGTGGTGACAAGGTTTAGGTCCCTAGAGCATGTAGCTCGGCGGGATTGGGATTTCATTAGGTGTAGGATGTCCAACAGCTCTGGGTCTGACATAGCTTTATATGTTAGGCAGAGATCACCTCGGAGTAGGTGATATGCTACAGAGTAAAGCTGTTTTTTTTTTATTTAGATGGTCAGTGTAGGGCATTTGTTGGAGGCCAGTAATCCTCTTTGTGAGGTACATCTGTGGCCTTTCCAGCTGCTGCAGATGTCTTGTGAGGTACATTCCAAAAGGGGCATTGTACTCTATAATGGGAACATAGCAAAAAAAAAAAATTCAAATTAACCTGAAGGTGTTACGCTCAATGCTTGGAGCCTAAACAAAAAACTCCATGCCCTACAAGCTCTCATCACTCTGGAGAATGTAGACATCTGTGCTTTGGTTTAAAGCTGCAGAAAGTATTCCGGCGGTGGAAAGCTGCAATGCCTTCCACACATTTAGACCAGCAGCAGCACAGACAGGGACTAAATATGGAGGTGTCTCGATCTATGTTAAGAACAAATACAACTCTAGGTTGGTTAAACAGGAATTGATGTTAGAAACCACAGCAGAACCAAATATCAGATGCAACAACAACAGATCACACACAGCCAGGAATCCACTAAACAGTTTACTAAACAGTAGTATTTTATTCAGATAAAGTATCTGTTAGCACTTCGGCTAAAAAGCCTTTTCAGAGTATAAAAAACACAAATAACACACATCCTTTCCCCATAGTACACTAATTTCCCTCCTCCAAAATTAATTTACAGATAACCTCAGTAACAGTTTGGAAGCCAAGCCATCTACTAACGGCTATGAACCTTCTTGTCCTTGCCATTCTACTCATACTTAACAAGATCTAAGCATTCTGACTGACTCCAGTCTGTGTCACAATAATCTTATCTCTAGGAAGCCAATTTTGTAATTGTGAATATATGTTAAACTCTAAATATATTAGTATGATATATTTTAGTATGATTAGTATGGCCTGTTTTAGTATTGCATAAGTAACTCTAAGTCCTTCTCTATAAATTTCTAATTGAGTAGCCTCATAGAAGTAATCCAAATGTATAAATGTGTAACCAGGTCATAAATGTGGAGCATTTCTCCCTGGGCTTCTGCTGAAAATGGGTAATGCAACCCAGACGGTCTATCCCAGTACAGAAATATCAGATAAATAATAAATATTTTAACAATTGAACACTAAGCAAATACTGTAGTGAATGGAATGGTTTAGAAATAATAATCATATACTTAATGTAATGGGGAAAAATAAAATACAGGTAAACAAGAATTGTCTTTTATCTTCTCTCTATAGCTGAAGAACAAATCTACAATAGGAGAGCGCAGGAGAGACGTATAGTGAGATTGGCTGAATCTGCTGGTAAGCCTGAATAATGTAGTAAATAGTATTTCTGTTTTTAACTAATTTTATTACCATATATAAAAAAAGAATTAATACAGAAAAGTAACTGAAGCAATATAGTGCATTCAGTACATTACTGCAAGCAAGACTGAGAGATATGTCAGTATATAACTGCAGCATTCTGTCTTTAACTGATTTTATAAGTTGTAAGTATTAATAAAGGGTGTTCTCAGCACTAAATTGCAAACAAATGCATAACAGGCATAAATATGATCATTATATTTGTGTAGTAGACTACATCATAATGCCTGACTGACTTTGGACATCTTGCACGTGCGGTTTTAACTATGAGAAAATTTACTTTCTCATACTTGATAGCAAATACTGTCCTGCAAGTAAGGATAAACACTTTCCATAAAATTTCATTCCAAATTCTGTGTAAACACTTCTCATACAGTTTCAAACAAAAGTATGTGTAAGCACTTCCCATACATTCTGTTTCACTTCAATAAAGATTTATAAAATAAAAATGTTTTAAAATATGAAACTGAATTCTGTGTAAAGGTATGTCACTGTATTGTGTATGGTTTCTGTTTTGCCTTTCCCCTCCTTTTTTCTCTGTTTTTTTTTTATTATGAATTACTTTGCCCTTTATTATTTTTTCTCTCTCCAATTTAAGTTCATTTTTTTTACAGATTCAAATGCCTTGGAGCAACCCAGGCACATACCTCCTAGGTTAAGGAGCGCTCACCCTCTGCCTGTCTGGAGACATCCTTGGAGGACCAGAGCACTGGCACTGGTTCTGCAGGCACCCCAGCATGTGGCAGCCTGGCAAGCCTCACTGAATGAGGGCTTCATGACTTTGTTGAAGACGTGCTGGAGACGGTAGTTGGTAGGTGGATTCAGCCTTTGACGATACATTGTTCCAGCTCGTGCCGACCACCACACCACCTCAGGTCCCTACCCCTCAACATCAGGGTCTTCTACTGCACCACATCTGGCAGTGGAAACATTTGAGGCTTTGCGAGCTGGACCTCCTGCTGACACTTTTTCAGCCTTTCCTCAATTATCCTTTCATCTACACCCTCTTACCTATTTCCCAACCAAATTAAACTATTACATAAAAAATATTTGAAAAATAGAGGGGTATATCTCCTGCCAAAAAATATTGTGCCCCTCCTCTCCCACCTCCTCCACCACAACCCTCTAGATGTTTTCCTTCTGCATTCCCCTCTTTCTGTCTTCCCCTTTATCAATCTTTCATACCTTCCCCTTTCCGCACTTTAATGAAAACATGAAGGTGTCCACATAAAGATACCGTACATAAAACATGTTAAACCCATTTTTTTTATTAAAGCTTCACAGTTCACTGCTTGCCTTAAGTCTTTTAAGTGTGACTGCCCAAATCTGCATCTGTCCACAATATCTGAATACATACAACTCCTATGGCTTTAACATAGTACTTCATATTTACTTAATGCTTTAATTTAAGGTGCTTTATGCTTTTGTCCTAAATGAGCATGTTTTTCAAATCACCTTTGCTTTTCCTTATTCAGCACTTAGCTTATTTGCGCATACGTGTAGCGGTGCTTCCTGTAAATAACTGCTTCATAGTTGGGAACGTATGGACTATGAATACCACCCAAACAGTCCTCAGCTGAGTTTCAAGATAAATGAGATTATGCTGATAATTGTAAATTAACATCCACTTTGATAAAACGTAAAAGCAATTCACAGTCGAAAAATACTTTGGTCTCTTGAGATCTGTAACATGATCTGATATTCTGTATTATAAGGAAATCTGGCATTTATTTAAATGCTGAACTGTGGTATTGATCAGGTGTTGCTACATTACGTGGAAGAGTAACTAGACAGATAAAGTGAGAGTTTTCTTTTGAGGGTCCTGTAACCTTTTTTGGAAAGAGAACAATATAATTTGTCATTTCATGTTTTTTTTATACATAAAGCACAGAGTTGTTATGTCAGTGCTACTTTCTGTCAGGTGTGGTAATTTGACCATTACCTTGCAGGTCAGGCTACTCACAAAAAAGGGAAGGTGATCTGTTTAAATTTTAATTTAAAGTGCAACTTTATATTTACGTACTTCCTGCATGTAGTTACTTTCTGATGTTGGCATGTGA
>NC_056747.1:982975179-983010179 GCF_019279795.1 Protopterus annectens
CTATGGGAACTCTTCTTTCAATGAGGCTTATGTAAAAATGATTTTGAAAGGGGTTTTGCTTGAGGCCTCCAAGAAAACCTGTGGCCCGTTCCCTGGGACCTTAATTTTAGAAGTTAACACTTTGCTCCATTTGAACCAGCTAACCTGGATGACTGGAGGTTCTTAACATGGAAAACAGATTGCCTGACTGCTCTGACCTTTTCAAGAAGAGTATCTGAGTTACAAGCTCTTATGGTTAGCCAACCCCACCTCATTTTCCACAAGGACAGTTTCTTTGAGAATAAATCTTTTTTATTCCTAAAGTGCTGTCAGAGTTACTTTAAACTAAGCTATCCATCTGCATGTTTTTTTTAACACAAAAATGAAGGAGAAAGAATACCCCACACCTTGAATGTCCACAGAGTACTTAGATACTATCTTGATAGAACTAAATCTTTTAGATCTTTGGATCAATTGTTCATTTCTTGTGAGATAAGTGGAAGGGACAACCTGTGTCAAAACAGGCTATTTCCAGATGTTGTCTAAGGCTATTACCTTTAGTTATACTCACCACAACAAAACTATTCCAAGCAGGGTCAAAGGTCAAAACCCATTCTACTAGGGCCTTGTCTTCCTCTATGTTTTTTTTTTAAAGGATTTGATTCGAGAAGCATTCTAGAAGCAGAAACTTGGTCCACTGTACATACTTTTACAAAGCACTATAAGCTTGATTCCTTTCCTAGGTCTAGATCGGGACCATTCTCCAGGGACTCCTGGAGTCTTCTCTTTTGCCTCTCCTGCCTCTCAAATGTAGTTAGCTAAAGTAATCTACCCATATAGCTAAGGCTACTGCAGCAGTGATCAATATGACTGTGACACCTGCGCATCGGCCCAGTAATCAAGGAGCCTCAATCCTCACCACTAACACCAGCGAGGGCCGTCCATATAGGGAAAGGATAATAAATACACACACAGTAAAGTACAATTTCCCATAAGAGCGCACAGAGATCACAGTCAGTCTGGGGCTGATTTCACCCTTTCTCCCCAGGTCCCCAATCAGACTCCCCACTGGCACAGCTATAGGGTCCAGATCTCAGCCTAGTGGGCAAGCTAAAACCTCCAGCACCCTCTCTGTCCAACCAGTGCTTCATTTCCCTGCCCAAGTAGCTGACACACACACACACTTTGAAATAAGAGTTATATACAGCCACACAGACAACCGGGGGAAGGCTGACACAGATTCTCCAGCTGTGCCCCCTTTTACCCAGACTATACGATAGAAATCACTGCCACCACCCAGCTAATATTTATCAGCTACTCAAAGGCCCTTAATGAAAGGGTGTCCAATTATTACTGTGCAGTATTATTATCCAAATGGTAAGTGCAACCTAACAGTCAAGGCTTATTGGGGTGGCTTGGCCAGTATCACTATATACATGCAATGTACTCTAGAGCTTAAATTATCTGTACACAAAACAGCCACAGTTGAAAGGTTTAAAAATATTTAATAATAAATAATAAAAAACACAAGACAATACTTCTTACTACACCGTGCTAGTCAAGAGTTAAGAGATCACAGAGAAATGTTTAAACTAATACATTAGAAATGTTCTGACATCACAGAAAAACAAACTAGTCTAATATTTCTATTTCCTAGCTATATCTAAGAGAAAACACAGTTGTAAAATCCTACTTAAATACAGACACAGGCAGAGTGGTGAGTTGGATGTTCTCAAGACAAATGCTCAGAGCTCTCTCATTCTCTCTCTTTAAATTGATAACACAGAGCTGTTTCACATGACATCATTCTTCACACGTCTCTGGTATTCCCAGGCTAACAGAAACTACATTTACATTCTTTACACCTGGGCAGATACCAGAGCAATAAAGGACATTTATACATGCAAATTCTAGCCATTAACTCTGGTCTTAAAACGATAGCCAGAATTCCTTCATCCAGACATATCGGCTCCAAGCCCTGCCATCAAAGAATTGACTTATTAACTTTGTTACAACAGAGTGCACTGTTGTTACATTTTTGCAGTTCCACACTTAACACCATTTTTTCCCATTTAAGAGAACAAGCCTGTGGCTTATATTAATATTTACAAATGACAGAATTATCTACAAAATTCTATCTGGCTAGGCTGGCAGCCTTCACCTATATTCACCCCCCCCCCACCGAAGAACTCAAGCTAGTTTTTCAAGGTACCCTTGAGAAACGCTGCTTGAGAGGGTTAGGTCTATCCGAGTATACCTTACCCCATTCCCTGTCTTGAGAGCCCATCTGTGTTGGCATTGCTAATCCCACTGCAGTGCTGCACTGACATATCATATGCTTGCAACCCTAGGCTCCATTGTAGCAACTTGGCATTTTGCTGGCTGGCTCTGTTCTTCCTTGTCAGGTCTGTGAGGGGAGCAGCTATGGTACTGTAACTGGGGACGAACTTTCTGTAGTACTCTGCTCTCCCTAAGAATGCCCTCACCTGCTTTGTGGTAACAGGTGCAGGCCATGCCTGAATGTCTTCTACTTTGGCAGGTTCTGGCCTTATCTTACCACTCCCCACTCTATGTCCCAGGTAGGAGACCTCTGCCATACCCATCTGACATTTGCTGGGCTTAATGGTCAACCCTGCCCTCTGTAGTCTGCCCAGCACCTCCCTGACAAGTTGAAGGTGCCCCTGCCATGAAGTGCTGTAGATGCCAGTATCATCCAGGTAAGCAAGAGCAAACCCTCCTGCTTCTTCTAGGATATGATCTGCCAGTCTCTGGAAAGTCGCTGAGGCATTTGTCATCCCAAAGGACATCTTTGTGAACTCATACAGGCCAAAAGGGGTCACAAAGGCTAACTTCTCTCTATTACTAGGAGTCAAGGGGACCTGCCAGTAACCCTTCGTAAGATCAATGGTTTTAAGATACGTAGCCCCAGCCAGCTGTTCTAGGGCCTCATCTGTCCTAGGCATAGGGTAAGCATCTGACTCTGTGTGACTATTTAATTTCCTTTAGTCCATATAGTACCTGGTGCTGCCATCCTTCTTTGGCACCAGCACCACTGGGGAGGCCCAGGGACTGTTGGACTCTTGAATCACCCCTAGTTCTAACATCTCCTATATCTCCTCACTCAGAGTATGTTTGACTCCCTCGGGCACCCTATAAGGGGCCTGCCTAATAGGCCTTTGGGGTCCTGTATCCACCTGGTGCTGCACCAGGTGGGTGCACCCTGGTTTCCCAGTGAACATGTCCCCAAACTCCTGTAACACTGCTCGGATTTCTCGACCCTGGGTAGGAGATAGCTGTTGGGACATTGCTACCCCTTCCACTGAGGTGTCAGTCTGAGCCTCACTGAGGAGATCAGTCACCAGATCTCCCTCAGACTCCTCCTGCAATCCACTGCAATTGCTCAGCACAAGGGCATGGTAAGGTTTCATCATGTTAACATGGTACAATTTATGCCCATGCCTCCTGCCTAGCAGTTCCACCATGTAGTTAACATCACTTACCTTCCTTACCACCTTGTAGAGTCCCTCCCAAGCTTCTTGCAACTTGTTGTGTCTGACAGGAATGAGAACCATTACCTGCTGCCCCACAGCAAACTCTGTAGCTCGAGCATCCCTGTCATACCACACCTTTTTCTGTTGTTGGTGTTCTGCCAGGTTCTCCTGGGCCAAGCCCATGAGTTCCTTGAGCCTTGTCCTGAGGTTTAGGACATATGCCACAACAGACGTCTTGTGAGGTTCACACTCACCTTCCCACTCATCTCAAATTAAATCTAGAGGTCCCCTCACCCTATGCCCATACAGCAACTCAAAGGGTGAAAAACCTGTGAATTCCTGGGGAACCTCTCTGTAAGCAAACAACAGATGGGGCAAATATTTGTCCCACTCCTTCTTAAACTGGTCTGCAAATGTCCGTAGCTTGCACTTGATGGTAGAGTTTAACCTCTCAACAAGACCATTAGTCCAGGGATGGTAGGGGGTGGTCTTCAGGTGCTTCACCCCATAGAACTTCCACAGACAAGCCAGCAGGTCTGACATGAAATTGTCACCTCTGTCAGTCAGTATTTCCTTTGGGAAACGTACCCTGCTGAAAATCTCTAACAAAGCATTTGCCACCTTTTCTGTCTTAATGGAGGACAAAGCCTCTGCCTCGGGGTATCTTGTAGCATAATCTACTATGACTAGGATATACATTTTCCCTGTGGAACTTGGGGTACACAGAGGCCCCACAAAATTCATAGCTACCCTCTGAAATGGTTCCTCAATCACAGGTAAAGGCATAAAAGGAGCTCTCACCTTGTCTCCTGCCTTGCCTACCTTTTGCACGGCTCACAGGTCCTGCAATACCCTGTTACAACTCTGGAAATTCCAGGCCAATAGAGGTTTTGCATAATATGTCTCTTTGTACGTTTTATGCCCATATGACCTGCAAAGGGAATATCATGGGCTATGGCTAGAAGCACCAGACAGTAGACTCTAGGCACTACCAACTGCTGTACCCTCTCACCTTCTAGCCCTCCCTCAGGAGTCCACTCTCTATACAGTAACCCTTTATCCCAGTATACAGAATCCCCCTTCCCTTGAGAATCAGGTTCCTCACTAGCTACCTCTCTCAGGCTTTGCAGTGTAGCGTCTGTGAGCTGAGCCTGTCTCAACTCTCTCTTTGTAACCCTTGCCAGTTCCTCTTCCACAGGAAGTCTGGCATCCTCTGACAGTGGTGCCTCACTGTCAGCCTGGGTACTACTACTCACCTCTACCTTTGCAGTCACTCTGTCCAAGGGAACATCAGTACCCACAAGCAGCTGTGTCTCACCTTCAGTCTCACTGTTACAGAGTAGCTTCCTCCCTGAAGTAACCACCTCACCAGTCCTGGCTGCAAGTATGCAGTCTGCCTGGGTCTCCCCCAGGGTACCAGACCTACATGCTTGTCTCCTAGCCTGACTGCATGTAACTGCATAAGCACCTGGTACTGCCTCATCCAAATCCTTCCCTATCAGGACATTTGCAGGAAGGTAGTTCTGTACCCCTTTTGTCTCAAGGCAACTTACTATTGGCATTTTGTCTTTCCCACTTACTAGCTCTCTCACCTTTTGTTCCCCACCTTGCCTCCATGGACATCTGTATGCCACATGGCCCCACTGGTTGCATTCAAAACATTTAACCGTAGGTCCTGGACATGTACCTGAACTAGTGGCTTCCCATGCAACTGGCAGATTTTGTTTGAGCAGTCTGTGCTGCCCACCATGGATTCCTTTAGACCCGTGAGCAGCACTAGGGGTCCCTTTCCTGTGCAGGGATAACCTGCTTGCTAGGTATAGGAAGTAGCACATTGTCTATCAGCTAACCAGATCCTCATGTCCTCAGGCAAAGTGCTAAGGGCTTGTTCCCTCACCAAAAGGTCTGCCAGCCCTTCAAAAGTGGTGGCCTGAGATCCACTCACTCACCTATGAAAATAAGTGCTCAGTTCAGCAACATATTCACACACACTTTCATCTCTCTTGCGTCTGTGCTCACAAAACTTTTTCCTATGTTTCAGGAGTTAGCTTAAACAGTTCTAACAAGTGATTGTTAACAGCAGTATAATCGAAATATTCACAATCGGCAAGTTTAGACAACACAGTTACAGCTTTACCATGGAGTAAGGGGGTCAGGAACCATACCCAGAGCCTTTGGTCAACATCATACTATTTACATACTCTCTCAAACATATGAATGAAACTATCAGAATTATCCCCCTCTTCAAATTGCGGAAGAAATTTATTGACCTTTTGTAATTCTGGTGTCCAGTTACTCCCTTCCCCATTACCTGCATGACTGTGGTGAAGAGTCAGCATCTCCTTCTCATGCTGCCTCTGCCTCTCCTTTTCCTCATCTTCCAGGTGTAGCAGAGTCTCATTCTCCTCAGCCTGCAAACGTTGCAGTTTGTCATTGTCCTCACTCTCTAAACACTTCAGTCTCTCGGCTGCTTCTATTTCCACATGCCTGGCCTCCAACTAAAGTCTCTTTAGCTCCAAATGAATTTGTAAGTCCTCTGCAGAAAGGTTGAGCTGTTCACTCTTGGAGTGTGATACATCTCCACTGGCAGTCTGATCGTCCTCCTGGTTGCTGTTTTCTGATGCCGCTGTGACCAAAGCTGCAATTATGTCTGCCTTAGTCAGGCATTTTCCTCAGTATTTTTATCGGATGTCGAAAAAAAGAAGAAAAAAGGAATTTGTGGGGAAACAGATACCTCATAGGGATTATCATACCTTGTGTGCACCTTGTTTGTTTAGGGCCTGCACGGCGTTGTTGGTTTTGCCTCTTTGTGCTAGGTTTAACAAGGTTTTTATGCCAGGAGTTTCCATGAGATCAGGCAGCACTATTACTCTTACAGGATGCCCTTCTCCAGGAGGAGGGGGGCTCTGGGGGTGACTGTGTGACCTCTCTCTTCTCTCTTCAAAGGTAGCCTCTCCCTCTCCTTTAAAACTTCTTTGAGAGGAGTAGGCTACTCAGCTTCATGGGGGGCTTCTCCTAGCATTTCATTTCAGGTTCTAAGAAGAATAATATGCTTAAAATGGGGCAGAAGATTTGATTATATGATTAGGGGGGTTTGCCCCCCCTGATAATAAGGCCTAAAGGGTGGAACCCGTTTTGATAGTTTTTGAACAGTGTTGGAGGCTTCATCTTCTCTTCTGTGGATTTGCAGCAGTATCCTACCTATTCTGATTCTGATGTGGATGTTTCTCAACAGAGACTTTGCATGAGGAGCACTTTAAACAGAGGCCGGGATTAGGCCAGGATTACTCTGGCTCAGGAAAGGCTCTTGGAGTTCTTGTTTTACCCCCTTTAGCTATTCCTCCTTAGCTATTCCTCCTGGGAAGATGTTTTTGCAGAGGCTTCCTGAACTGAACCTGACTCTCTCCCTCCTGCTGTTAAGCTGCTGATAGGTATTATAGGGTGCGTGGCTCATAAATATTTGTTTAAGAGTCTGAGATCAGGAATGTTAAGTTTAGGACTATGACAAGGATTTTGGATGCTCAGATTTGTGTTGTTTGGTTAATGTTGTAGGCTGTTTGAAAGAAAATAAAAAAAAATGTAAGTCTATGCAAACTGTTAAAGATTTAGATTTGCAGGGCCACCCGAGAAGTTAGTAAAGTTTAGTGCCTGCTAGCCTGGACATATCCTGCTTATGATTCTCAGTCTAGGGGGCCAGGTCTGAGCGTGGTAGAGGCAGGGCTCAAGTTTCTTTTAGACCTAGAACAGAGTTTCACCTGCTCAGACTTCTGGTGAGGGACTGCCTGCAGGAAAAGGGAGACCTTCTACAGCATCTGGAATATGTTATAGCAGTGCTAAGATGCCTAGGGTATGCTGTGAACCTAAAAAAGTCCAGTCTCTCCTCCTACCTCTCCTCTAGTGTGCTTTCTGAACTGAGAATGAAGCAGCCCAGATGGCCTTTTAACCCCGGACAACAAAAAGTCTGTCACTTTAGTCTGTCATCAACTCCATCATCAGTCTCCGTCTGACTGCAAGGACAGTCCTTCAGCATTAGTCTTTCATCATGGCATTCTTCTGGTGCTGTGCTTCCCAATGCATAGATGAGGCTACAAGCTACAATGGTATCTCAAATGGACACAGCACACAGCCTGCCAGGATTTGGACACTGTCATTCAAATAATACCTCTTCAAAAAAGATTTCTTGTGGTGGGCTCAGGGAATGTCACCTAAACAAGGGACTCTCTGTGACCAGCTCATCTAAATGGAAAGTGGATACAAACAAGTGGCCTGACTAACTACAGCATCTACATATCAACTATCTACAGTGAGATGTGCAGTTCAGTAAGCCATTTTTGGCTTTCAAGGTTTTACTTTTCCAGGGTCAGTGCAGGTGTTGATTCTAACAACAACACACATGTACATCATCAACAACATCAACAAGGGGGGGAACATTCTTATCCTCTATGCAGGCAAGCATGGATTTTATGGCTAACTGCTCTCACAACAACTCTTAAGGTTTCAGGTCTGAGGCACAGCCAGAGCACAGAGATGTGTTAAGCAGATGTTTAAGCAGACATCATGGATCCCAACTGTGGAAACTGGTATTTCATTTCATGACGGTGTCATGGGGAACTCCAGAACTCATAGATCTGTTATTCTCCACTCCACCACCACACCACCAGCTGCCAAATTGCACAAAGGTTTCATCATCACACAAGTGTGGATGCTCTGTCTCTCTTTTGAAAAAACCTTCATGTGTATGCCTTTTTCCACCTCTACTTCTTTTCCAAAGGTACTATTAAAGGTCAGACAAGACAGGCCAAGGATGATTTTGATAGCGATTCATCTTCTCAGAAGAGAAGGTCATCTGCTCAATGTCAATGTCAAGCTCACTCTCTCTCAAGTTCAGCTATATTATTCTGTGCAGAAAACAACACAGTCTCAAACAAGTCACAAAGTTTTAAATGTGATTATATAAAAGAAAGACCTAGTACAAGGAGAAGTGCAGAAGAAAAATGGAGATTTTTTATTTTGGAGTAGCAAAAATTTTTTATTTCAGAGCCTAATTGAGGTGGCTCTTCTCATCTGTATGAGTTATTGGACAAAAGGTTTGTCCTTCCTTTCCATAAAGATTCATGCTGCAGCAATTTCAGCACTATGATTGTGACCCACCTTTGTGTTTCATCCTTTGTTCAGCTTACAGTTTTCTTAGGCAAAGAATATAAGACCCCCCACAAGAAGCTCCCTCTCCTACTCCTGCTTGGGAATTGTGTTGGAAAAACTTACTCTACAACCTTGCGAGCCTGCGGCTACTGCTGATTGAAAACATTTTGTCATGGAAGACTGCTTTTCTTGTTGGCTATTACTTCTGCAAGAAGGTGTCTGAGTTGCAGGCCCTTATGGCAGTAAGAGCCTTTTGATTTTCCATAGGTCCTTCTTTAGTGGTCTTGTGGTAACTAATTCATTTGCCCTCGTTTTTAGATTAAGAAAATAAAGGAAAAGATTTTAAAGACTTTAGCACAGATGTTGCAATTGCGTATTATTTTATTATTTAAGCAGGACTAAGGCAGTCTCAGCAGTTGTTTTGTTTCTTTTTTTGTGCTTTGTTCTCAGGGCAAGCCAAGCCTCAAAACAAACTATTTCTAGGTGGATTGGCTTTTATTGCATTTTTTGCATATTCCCACATCATAGCAGGGCCCAGATGAGCAGGGATTATAGGCTCCACCAGCAGGGCTACTCACACTTCATTCTAAGGGGTGGCAACTATATATATTCTGGAACTAAGGGCAGCAGTTCAGTGCATACTTGCTCACCAGGCATTATCACCTTCTAATCTACCTGTCTACTAGGGCTGGTGCCAATACAGCTGTTTTAGCTGTTTTCAGGTCAGCTCTACTGCTTCCTGAGCCTGCCAGCCTCCCTTACCTCTTTTCTTTCTTTCTAGGGACAATTCAGGACTGCAGCAATGGAAGGCGAAAGGAACATAGTACAGTTTTGTACCTACCATAAATGTAGGATCATTGATTCCATTGCTACTACTCCTCCTCCTTCCCTCCTTATTTAGGGGTGGCTGGGTAGGGTGAGTTACATGCTTGTTATTTATATATATTGTATTATATTATGTATATATATCATGTTTTGCAGGTGGTGCAGGTTGTTTTTTTCTTTGTCTTTTTAGGGTCTTCATCTGCCTGGAGAAAATATGAAAGGGGTCATGACGTCGCATGTTAGTACCCTGGCGACTGGCGTGCAGTCTAATCGCCCTGACAGCAACGTCAGCCATCTACTCTGGTATTGGGGCGACGGGACGCGGACTATACCCAATAGTCAGGACTGCAGCAATGGAATCCTCGAACATCTACATTTATGGTAGGTACAAAACTGTACTTTTCCATGCACCAGTCTCCTAGGCTGGCACATCTCAGCCAGCTTGCTCCTTGTCAGATTTTTGTACTCCTCTGCTGAAATACTGCCTGCTCTCCCTGACTAACTAAGCTAACAAAAGAAATAAAACAGTTGTGATCTGAACTCTGAGTATTCACTGCATGGCTGATTTAGAATACAAAAACACCTTCAGTGATCACTGTACACAACCTACAGCAATTCACTCTACCCACGCCACTACAAGCCAATTAGTATTTGCCAACCAATTAATATGTGGTGTGGATATCCCACCAGTGCCAAACAATGTGATGCCCATGCACTAGCTAGCAATCAAGGAGCCTCAGTCCTCACCACAAACACCAGTGAGGGGCGTACCCATAGAGAAAGGATAGTAGATACACACAGTAAAGTACAATTTCCCTTAAAAGCAGTGATCACAGTCAGTTTGGTGCTGGTTTTGCCCTTTCTCTCTAGGTCCCCAATCAGACTCCCCACTGGCATAGCTATATGGTCCAGATCTCAGCTTAGTGGGCAAGCTAAAACCTCCGGCACCCTCTCTGTCCAACCAGTGCTTTGTGTCCCTGCCCAAGTAGCTGAAACACACTCACTTTGAGATAAGAGTTATATACAATCACACAGACACTCCTGGGGAAGGCTGGCACAGATTCTCCAGCTGTGCCCCCTTTTACCTAGATTGTATGGTAGAAATTACTGCCACCACCCAGCTAATATTTATAAGGCCCTTAATGAAAGGGTGTCCAATTATTACTGTGCAATATTATCCAAATGGTAAGTGCAGCCCAACAGTCAAGGCTTATTGGGGTAGCTTGCCCAGTATCACTATATGCATACAATGTACTCTAGAGCTTAAATTATCTCTACACAAAACAGCCACAGTTGAAAGGTTTAAAAATATTTAATAATAAATAATAAAAAGCACAAGACAGTACTTCTTACTATACAGTGCTAGTCGAGAGTTCAGAGATCACAGAGAAATGTTTAAAATAATACAGTAGAAAAGTTCTGACATCACAGAAAAACAAACTAGTCTAATATTCCTAGTTCCTAGCTATAGCTGAGAGAAAACACAGTTGTAAAATCCTACTTACAGACAGACACAGGCAGAGTGGTGAGTTGGATGTTCTCAAGACAAATGCTCAGAGCTCTCTCATTCTCTCTCTATAAATTGATAACACAGAGCTGCTTCACATTACATCATTCTTCACACTTCCCTGGTGTTTCTAGGCAGCAGAAACTACATTTACATTTACATTATTTACCCCTGAGCAGAAACCAGAGCAATAAAGGACATTTATACATGCAAATTCTAGCCATTAAGTCTGGTCTTAAAACAATAGCCAGAATTCCTTCATCCAGACATATCGCTCCAAGCCCTGACATCAAAGAATTGACTTATTCGCTTTGTTACAGCAGAGTGCACTGTTGTTGCATTTTTGCAGTTCCACATTTAACACCATTTGTTCCCATTTAAGAGAACAAGCCCGTGGCTTATATTAATATTTACAAATGACAGAATTATCTACAAAATTCTATCTGGCAGGCTGGCAGCCTTCATCTGTCTTCACAATGATGAACATAGTACAGTTGTGTAAATAAACTTAGTATAACAGTAGATGCTGGAATGATCACTGCTGCAGTATCCACTCCCTCTGTCACTCCATTCCCCTAGTTTTTTTGTATGTTTATTCTGCCAGGGTGTAGTTATTTATTTTTTTGTTCTTCCCAGCAATGTCCTTCTGTGTGAAATCTCTAAAGGGCTCAGCACCTAACATGTCTTTTAGTCAGCTTGACTCATCCTGCTTGGGAATTTGGTCACATGCAAGGTTCCCTTAAGCTTTGGAATCAGACCAGCTGTTATATCCTTTGCAGGATAAAACTCATGTAGCTGAGACTACTGCAGCAGTGATTATTTGAACATCTACTTTTATGGAAACTTTAATTACACAACTGGACTTTCTGAACTCATCCAAGATGGCTCTGCCAACTTGGACCCTGTATATACAGCAAGTATACTTGCAGACAGTTTTAGTACAAGCTTAACCCCTGAAATAACCATCTTAATTCCATAAATTTCCTAATCTGCTGCACCACTTGTTATCATAAAGGAACATGTATTGAAGGTGTTCTCTAAAACTAAAAATACTACTTCCATGGGGCCTGATAATTTACGTGGATATCTAATAAATAGCACCAAATATGCTGTTGTTGAGCCCCTGCTTAAATTATTTAACCTGAGCTTAGCTACAAGTTTTCTCTCCATAATATGACAAACAGCAGTGATTATGCTTCTACACAAGGGCAGCCTTCCCACTGACCAAGGAAAGTATAAATGCATTAGCCTGACTTGTCTGATTTACAAAATCATATCTGACCTCATAAACCATGGTATCAGAAATCTTATCAGGCTAGAACCACATTGGTTTGGCTTTCTCAAATGGAAATCATGCCCAATAAATTTAGTCAACTTCCTCAAAAAAGTCACAGAGGCTGAAAACAGTGGTCATTTTGTTCTTACAGTATATCTGGATTTGGCCAAAGCATCTCACAGTATTTTCAAACAAACTAGATGCATTAAAAGTAGACCCATGTGTGGTGGAGTGGATGCCCAAGTGGCTTAAAGATAAAATCCATGTAGTTAATGTGGTATGCATCTCTTCAGAAAGTATGAGGTAACTAGATGTATGCCCCAGCGGCAAGAACTGTTATCTCTCCTTTTCAGCATCAACTTCTCTATCACTAGACCAGAAATAAGGACTTTTAGTTAACTAGGTTTGGAACTGATGGCAAGCTCAATGTTATTGTCAAGTCTTCCTCTGATATCCATTCATTACAGCAGGGACTAACTGTCATAAGCATGTGGTGTATGGAAGGGCTAAAATTAAATGTGAAACAGTATAGCATTGTCACGTTTGGTAAACATCTCTCTCCCTCAATGTATAGCCAGTACTACACTCAAAATGAAAATGTTTTCAGGGATCATGAAACCTTGGCTGATAATTCCTTCTCCTTTGACCACAAGGTAGTATTAGTAGTCAGAAAATCCTTCCACTTAACAGAACTAATATCTAATGGCATATCATCCAGGTCAAAGAGTACGCTGCCTTAGTTATACCTGTTATTGAGAGGAATTTTGGGTTGTACCTTTCTGGACATATTAAGTAAATGGAAAGGCCCCAGAAGTTGCTAATAAAGAAGATTGTTGGCCTAAAGTCCTTGAGCTACCAGGAAAGGCTTGAAGTGCTATCATTTACTCGGTTTCTTACAGGGTGTTGCATGACGATCTTTGCCTTGAATTCTGTGCTATTAGTAACCCCATTATCCTTGATCTCTTGTATCTTCATGAGTCAGCGCCACTTATACTAAAACTAGGGGTTTAAATCTCCACCAGCATATAAATAAAATGCCTGAAGAGACAAATTTATTACTCAGTTCCTATGCCACCTCTGGAACAAACTTCCCTACAAGTTAAACAAAGTGTCACCCTTTAATCCTTCAGATTAAAATTGGATGATTGGAAGTGTACTCAGAAACAGGCCTGTTTTGCCTTTCGTGAAAAGTGGGATACAGCATGAAAAAGGATATTGGCAAGGCATACGTGGTCTTGTGACTCAATTGCCTTGTATTATCTATGATCCTATTTATTGGTGTCTCTTGAAAAGAAGTATAACAGAGATGTCAGAAAGAACACAACTAAAAAGAAACAAAAATGTCTTTTTGCATCTTTTACTGGAAGTAACTAAATCATACATTGATAGCCCAGGTTCCCTCCAGCTATAATTTACATAAATATATTTCAAGGAAGTAGTGATTACTGTAATTTTCTACAATAAAATGATATCAGTCACATAGTAATGAATACACACCGAGATTTGTTTTATGAAATTTTTATGATATGAGTTGGATGATTGTACAACATGTCATAACCACATAATGAAGTCTTTAAATAAAGTTTGAATCGCTACTGCTTTTTAAAAGCAAAATTCTCACCATGTGTTTTATAAGAACTTCTATCAGTTTTTCTTTTGATTTCACCATTCCATATTTATGGCTGTCAAAACATGTTTTTCTGATCATAAGCACTACGTTCCGTATTGTGTCATTCTCATTTTATGATAGCTGCATTGGAAGGCATTTGCTCATACTTTTCAACTGTGCTTTTTCACAGTGGATATATTACCCAGGATTTGTTAGAGCCCATCACCCCTAGGCGAGCACGCACGCGCATACACACACACACACACACACACACACACACACACACACACACACACACACACACACACACACACACACACACACACACACACACACACACACACACACACACACACACACACACACACACACGTACACACACTGTGACAATAGGAAGTACTGCCAGCCATGCCAGGAGAATTAGGGCAGCCCAGCTAACTGGCATTTTGGAAATAATTATATTTCATTTGTATATTAAACTGATTTGTACAGATGCTTGTGCAAAAAATGTATCTGTGAGGTTTGCTTGTGTTAAAATGTATCAACAGTGCACCCTTCTGGAATGAAAAGAAATGTACATGTATTATTGTAACTGAATTAAATTTATATGTTTTAATAGAGGATACTGGGAGAGCAGAGGTTAACCAGCCACCTTACTTTAAGAAAAATAAGGGAAATGTAAATGAGCTATTAAACCATTAAACCATCACCCCATAGTACTGAGTAGGACCGGAGACTGTGGGTCTAGAAGAAGCCTTTGTTCATTAGCTCAGAAAAAAAGGGAAGCCTCAGGCGCTGTCATAAGCATATAGATGTGCATTATAGCTGTCTGTGCTAAATTCCTGTCTCAGCTTCAAAGAGGAATACTGTGAGAGCCTAGAGTCAGGTGACCAGATGAGGTCATTCTGCAAGCCATCTTGGATATTATATTTTACAGGGAGTAATCTCTGGGTTTTGAGTATTCTATTTTGGGGAACCTGACTAGAAAGACTGCTCACATATTTAATTTCTTTGCTCTCTCAAGTAAGTTATTAGGGAATAGCAATTCTCCTACTTTCAAGTCAGGAATTTAGTGAAGCGTAGTTTAGAAATTGTTTTCTTTATATGTGTGAGTCTGTCCATCAGTGCTATTTTTAATATTTTCTGTGATTTGAAATTTGTGGTTTACTGTAAATATATATTTAGTATTTTCTTGTTCTTTTATTATTTATTCTTAAAATATATTTAAAGGTTTTATTGTTCCTGGTCATTGCAGAACGTATTTAACCTTAGCGAGTACTTATATCTGGTGACACTGTGTGGGCCACCCCAGAAGGCCTAGGTGGTCAACTACTACCATTTGTATTAGTATTAATATTGCACAGTATAATTGACCACCCTTTGTTAAGGGCCTTAGAGTAGCTGATTGTGGAGTGTCTAGAGGCAGTGGCAACTACCTTATACTCTGGGCAGAGTGGGACACAGCAGTTAAATCTTTTTCAGGTGTGTGTTTGTGTGTACAAAATCAAATCTCACAGTGTGTGTGTGTGTGTGTGTGTGTGTGTGTGTGTGTGTGTGTGTGTGTGTTTGTGAGCTACTTGGAGCAGGGACACAAAGCATGGGCTTACAGAGAGGGTCTTGGAGGTCTTGACTTGGACACTCGGCTGAGGACATAACCCTATAGCTATACTGGTGGGGAATCTTATTGGGGACCTGGAGGGAGACAGATAGAGAGATCCAGTCCCCAGACTGAGTGTGTTCCCTGTCTGCTCTTGAGGGAAATTGGGCTTGAGGCAGAGGGGTCTGCATCTGGAAATACTGAGTGTATGCATTTGTATTCCAAGTGCATGCCCCTGTCCAGTGTCAGTGGTGAAGATTCAGGCTCCTTGATTTCTGTCCCAGACAGGGGTTATCTCTCACAGTGACACACACCCACACACTCATGCACATACATTCATTTAATTAAGTATATTATCTCCAAGGCTTTACAATCTCAGGAAAAAAAGAAAATCCATGCAGGGACAAAGAAAAAAGATACATGAACTGAGCTCTCATAATTCATCTGTTGTAACAGCAGACACATTTAAAAAAAAAACAGGTTAACAGGACTGGGGAGTTTGTGCTTGATGAATTAAATGTCTACCAAAAATAGGGAAACTGTCATACTCTGCATACATGGCAGTGATGTAGGAGAAAACAGTGATGTGAATATTGCAGGATTTTTAAAAATCTAAAACAGATTATTAGCAGGAAGTGAAGGCATCATAGCTGTTGTCACTGCTGGTATTTAATTTTTGAAAATGTATAGCGAATGACAGGGAGAGAAAAAATAAATAATCATTTTCTGGAGTACGTTTGCTTAGGCTGGTATTAGATACACAAAGCACAATATTTTTTTCTTAGATAAGAAGCATGCAGTATTTTGACCAGTCTCACCTTATCTGTAGTCTCAAAAATAAAAAGGGAGGGTCTGGTTCACAGACTAGACCTAAATCTGGTTATGTTAACAGTCACCACCAGGTGAGGTCAAACACAGTCCCATCAATCACATCTAATATCATGTTTCTTCTACTAAGCAAAGACATTCTATGGAAAATCTACAACCGTTCTTAAACTCTCAAGACAATGGCCAGTTTTTATAGTGGCAAAGATTAACAATCAAATAAATGCTCAGGGCTCGTTAACAAGTATGTTATTTATAGCAATGAAAATAAAATAATCTGGCCTCCAAGCAACTTTGGCAAAATCTATCCATCCACAGCCTCTTTTTCATATTTTCCACATGGGTTTGGAGTGGCCTTGCCATTGTTGTTATTCCATGCCACTCACATCCACACCCACTTTGGAGTCTCCAATCCGATTACTGCAAGCTTTTTATCCCTTGAAAGACAAGGCAACATGATTATTTTTGCACTCCTCTTTTGTAGATACAGTTATACAGTTAAGTTCTTTTTTGACAACATTATTCCAGAAATCCACTTTATAGAAACTCAAAGGGGCACTACTCATGAAAAGTCTGATTCCCTTTCTGATTTGAGCCCTGTTTAAAGGAGACAATGTTTTTATCCAAATTCAAAATTCATCAGCACACCATAATACATGGATTCATCCTTTTTTTTACATACCCAGCTCCCTTCGCATTCACCCCAAGATACTTCACTAAACCATAAAAGCACACATAAAAAAATACACTTGCAGTGCCTGATTCAAACAACACTTAATCTCATCACTTCGGTTCTAACATTCACTCTGTCTACACGCCTGCACTCCCTTCTTGTGAAACAAATCTGAAATATATATACTTTGTAATAAAAACAGCACTATAGTTAACTTGCCCTATTAAAATATTTTATATAATAAATGAATATCCTTTTTCAACTTTTTTGTGTTTTACTTATAAACAACCAGACTTTTATGTAATGCAGCCTCAATTAATAACAAATATGATGTATATAATATCTTGAAGAAATTTGTTTTACCAAACAAATTTTACCAATTTTTGTTGGTCTCTAAGCAGTATTGTAAATAATTTTTTTTTACGCTTTCTTTTCATTTATTAGCCTGAGTTGTATAGATTTTGTATTACTAAACAATTTGTACTACTGTTTGTTGTCGATCCCTAGTCAGTATTGTAAGCATTGACATATTTCTTTCCTCTCCTTCATTCTGCTGACTTGTGTACTCCCGGCAAGAGTCTGAAAATGGTCCTTTGGAACAAATACAGTACCCTTGTGAACAAGCACAAATAAATACATCCTACTTCAGTTCATCTACAATTTGTCTGCTTCTACTTCAGTGTGGGCCTGTATGCACAAATAACATCACCGAGTATCTAAACCTGGTTACAAATACAATAGCTTAACTCATTATCAGTTACTCATTATCAGTTTAGTTAACAGCAGCATAAAATGAAAGTCTCATTCATAGGCTGTAAAAAGTAGCCTATGATACCACTCTTCATGAAGGTGGACCTACAGATTCTAACTACAGATCTCTTCATGTTGTCTCCCCTTCCTGTGATTCTTGAAAAGTGCTATTAACTTCAGACTATAATATATCTAAACAATCACATTTATTTATGTATCTATTTACTTACTTGTTTACTTACATTACTTATTGTTTTATACATATTTCTTATCATTTCTTAAATGAGTACATGGGCTGGCACAAGTCCCTTTTCTGTACGATTCAAGCCAAAATGGCAATGGTAAATATAATATACAGCAGTTTAGTGTAACCTGTCAACATATTTTTGGATGGTTGGAAGAAACTGGGACTACATGGAAGAAACTAACACGGACAGGGAGGAAGGTGGAGTACCATGCAAACCCCCACACAGACAAGGGGAAAGCATGCGCTGTCCACAAAAACAGTGATCAAAGATCAGGATAGAACTTTGGACTTTGGAGACCTTCGACCTGTGATGCAGAGATCTTAGCTCTGAGTCACTTAACAGGAAAGTGAAGTTGGAACAGTGGAGTTAAGCATCACTATCTCCTTATTATAACTTCAGTAGGGTGGCACATTATTGCAGTGGTTAGTGTTGATGCCACAGAATCTTTGGTTCTCCCATTTGGTATCCAACTGGCTTGTCTTAGTAGAGTCTGCAGTCCCACATAGTTTTTCACTCAGTGTGCTAGTTTCCTCTGACATCTCCAGCACATGCAGATAGTTACTTGCTAATATTCCAGACTTACATATGTGTAAATACATCAGTGCACTGGGATGGGCTATTCCCTGCCTTAAATTATTTAATTGTTGGAATAAACACTGGTTCCCCATAACCCTAAGTAAAATAGAGCAGGTAGCAATAAATGAAAAAATAGGTTCGCTCTCTTTTTTTTGCAGACGCATAGCTAGGATGGAGCAAAGACTGCAGCTACCCTGGATGCAAAGTGTTAAGAGGCGCAATCAGCAGATTCCAATCAGTCTTCAGTGCATTATCAGAATTCAGAAAAGAATGCTGGTATTGCATTTATATTCTGAACTAAAACCCTTTATAGCTCCATGTGTGGCAGTTTACTAGAGAGTTAGCAAAATGTTTGCTGTAGTTTAATAGTTTAAAAGTAAAGAACTTTTCTTTTCTCCTCAAGTTCAATGAGAGGAGGACCTTTTTTGTCGACTTAAAGTTGAGAAGGTGAGCCAGATCAGAGGATGGCACCGGGCATCAAAACATCTAGCTACACCTCTGCTTTTTTGATCCATACAGTTTTCTAGCAATGCAAGATATGGCCTTTTGTTATTTTTGTCTCTTATACTTCGATTTTTCTTTCCTTCTCCCTTGTCTGTACGTTCCCCTTATCCTTCACTTTTACTGACCTATCTGTATTCACATCTGTTCTTTTTCTCTGTACGTCCTTCCTTTGACACCTCACAGAATTCAGTGGCTGTCAGTTATATCACTGATTTTAATCCACTTACACTGATGCAACTGATGCCATACATTATTAATTCTACTTTATGCACAACTGTTCTTATGTTTGCCTGTCTTTGGTGGTTGTATTATTGTTCAGTACTGCGTAGGTTTCAGCTCTGTCTGAGTTGAATGTTGGTATTACTAAAACATCATTTTTTTTTATTTTTATCTACTTGGCTCTTTATTTTTAATTTTTTATTTAGATGAATTTATTGTATCTAAACATTACTGCTATTTTTTTGGAACTTTTGTCCAAGATTTCCACTGTAAATGGACTGTTCCCAGTCAGAACTTAAAATTTCCAATGCTTATTTTATCCTAATCTGTGTTGTGGGGAAGCCTGGTCCTATCCCATCAACCAACAGGTCTACAGAGAATTATTTTCATATAGAATACCAGTCCATCACAGAGCGCGTGTGCCCACACGCGTGCGCACACACACACACACACACACACACACACACACACACACACACACACACACACACACACACAGAATACATGCAAAACTATGAGCAGTTTGTAGGATTCCCCTACTTCCAGGTGTTTGGGATGTAGGAGGATTTGGAGGAAATTTGAACTCCCACTAAAAACCCAGTTTATCAGAACCCATTTCTTTGAAGCTGCATCTCCAAGGACTACACCACTGTGCTACTCTCAGCTAACTAAATAAATAATGCCAGGTGAGGTGCTTTACATTTAAATAACAAAGACAGCTTGCTATTTAGAGTAATCTTAGCAAGGCAATAGATCTCATTACAGTACTCTAGCTACTTTTGTGTTATGCAACCAAAAGGTTTCAGTCAAATGTGTTAGTAAAATGAAATAAATAATTAAGCATCACTATTCATAATTAAAGAAAATGTAAATTAAACTTAATTGTTATTAATTGGAGTGAAAAGCCCACATCCAGCAAAACACATGTATGTATTGTCAGTGGGTCAGCAGGTACTGCACTTGTCTTTAATGTCACAAAGACTAGAAAGCTAGGGTTTCTCTTCCTATGCCAGATACTTAGATTTGTATTTTTGAGTTCTAACACTGCAGTGCAGATTAAGGGGTTTGCTGTTTTTCTGAGATAGTGTCCTTTGGATGATATTTTAAACCGAAGTTCAATTTACCTGAATTGTTGCTAGTTCAGGTGGATGTTAAAGTTTACATAGCACGTATTAAAAAGAGAATGGACTTTAAGAAAATGACAAGAAACACATTCTGTCAAATCTCCTTTTCAAAAGGGAAGCACAATATAACAGTTTGTGTATACACACACACACACACGCACACACACACACACACACACACACACACACACACACACACACACTTGTGTTTTGTGTGTGTGTGTGTGTGCGCGCGCGTGTGTGTGTGTGTGTGTGTTTGTACATGCTCGAGTGTGCACTTGTGCCATAGAGATACAGACGTACAGTGCACATTACAGATCGCAAAATGTTTGAAGTTAAAAGACATACTCACCAGAGATATGAAAAAAATCTACCCCTACCTACATTCTTGCATATAGATATTACATGACTTCTACAACAGCTACAAGCATATTCTACAATACAGTGATATAGAAAAACTGGAACTAAAACCAGTGTAGTCATATTACAATACTAGTCAGTCTACTGACATTTTCCCATTATTCCCCATATATCAAAAAGCTTAAAGTTGCAAGGTGGGAAGGGGAGAGAAAACTGTATTCTCTGCAAAGTGCTGGAAATCTAGGAAACAAAAATACAATTAAAAATATTGTGTAGATACTACCTATGTCCCCAGTACATACAGGCACCCTAATGATATTTATATTTTGAATTCCCTTTAAGAAATATTCTGCCATTAAGGAGCAATAGATGATTGTGCACCTGGACAGTTTTATATATACATTTTTGCAGCAGCCAGTACATAACTAGCAAACAGAAACAAGCAGAAGGTAGAAATGGACACACATTTTGAATCTGCTTGTCACATAGAAAAGTACAAATCACTTCAAAGTAATGCTGATTTCATGTAATCTTGGGCTGTCATTAAATCTAGCTTCATTATTTTACTTACTTAATTATATTGACTGAGAGGGCTGAATTCCTTTTATAGTGAAGACCCAGGAACACTGGGAATATGCAGGCAGTTACTGTGACACCGAAGAAAACATGTATATAACATTAAGCTACATGTGCTCCATTGATATGGAGAGATATAGCCTTGGCTACCACCCAGGCAACCAGAGTTCATGTAACAGCTCAAACACATGCTGGAGCTGGCACAGAAGAGAAAATGAGTGACAATGCTTTGTTCACCTTTCTCCAGGGAGAAGATGGGGTGATATGTTCAAGAGTGAACAGTTTTCTGTGGCTGCACTGAAGACAGAAGCGCAATGTTTCAGAGAAGTTATACATGTGAGAAGGTTTAGAAAGCATCACTCCGTTAGGGACTGGAGGATTCAAAATGCTTCTGGTGCACCTGTTTGCATGCAGTATTCTGTAAAGGTATGTATGCACGCTAAAATATAGGGCCATTATCAAGCAGACAAACCAGTTTCTCTGAGAGCAGCACCAGCAGCTCTTGGTCTCACTCTGCTCCTGTAGCTGCAACTCACATTTCCTGGTATGTGATTGCTGGCAACTCCATCACAGGGAGCAGTTCAGGTTCCCTGGATAGGACCATGAGCTGGAGAAGTAGAGACCACAAAGAAGCTCTCGCAAGTATGGCAAGGATGCAAGGCCCAAAGACCAAAACTGCGAAAACAAAAATGGCCAGCACTCCATGTCGGCAATTAAATATACTTTATTGCACTTTCCATAAATATTTAAAAAACATGTAGAGGCATAAATAAAAACAAGGCAAACCTGTTTCGACCAAATAGCCTTCTTCAGTACCAAAAGTAATACTAAAATAAACCATACCCCAATTATATGCATACAACAACCCACCCCAAATTAGAAAACACCAATCACAATGCATCTTTATGTCCTGGGGATAATAAAGCTCCTAACCGAATGATCCAATGCTGTCTCTTCAAAAACTCTCACTTGCGTAGAAGCATTTAAGAAACTTATTGGAACTATGAAAAAATTACATTCTAGTGTTTGGCATTTGAAATTATTGAAGCCATATTAAACAAAAGGTTATTGCCCTTGGGGTTTACATGTGCGTATACAGCCTATGGTATATGATATCAATGAAACTTTAGTAAAAGACTGGTTTAAGGTTCATCAAGTGACTTCTGTCATATTTATAAACAATTAGTAACTTTTTATGAGCGACAGATATCTAAAATTATGTTGGAAGTGACTAATGTTTGTCACACATGGAAACTATAAAGATCATTTTGGTTTGTTGGCATTGGGGTTTGGGACTTTTGAACAAGAATTACAAGCACACAAGCAAAAAAATTTTAAGAGAGGTACTAGAGATTACATTAACAGCAAAGCATTTTTTTTATCAGAAATCGGTCAAATTTCAACAGGATAGAACAGAGTATGGTCATGATCGAGGTTGTATGAAATATAAGAGGAAGAGGCACAGGTTGATTTTAAAACAGACGACTGCTACATCGGAGACTTCAGCAGATGAATCCTCTTCTGCCATTGACACAGATGTGGAAATAATCACAGATTCTCCTGCCTCTGAAAAGAAGAATCTTTCTAACCCTTTACATCTAGAAGAAGGGGCAGGCGCAAACATTCTGAAAGAAGGAACCACGTTAGATGCATGAATACGGCTGATGGATCCAAGATAGAGACAGCATCTGTTGTACATAAAAAGAAGTTATGTCTTACCATAACCTTCCATCTGAGTTGTTGATCTTCGTCCAGTCATCACTGATGGGGTTCTGTTCCGAGCCCTCGGAACCGAGTCGGTCTTATACCAAGCTTGTGTGCACCAAAAACTCTTGAGCTAAGCTGCTACCCACAATGCCCTTCACTCAGTTACCTCAGATCGAGTTTGCATGCAACATATAGAAGAAACAGAAAGTCAGAGGCCATCGCTGCACAGAAACCCTGAAATATCACAAAGACCCAGAAGATCCGCCAGGAGCCTTTGGTGGGGGCCAGTGGGAGGGTGTGATGATTGGAAGAAGATCAACAACTCAGATGGAATGTTATGGTAAGACATAACTTCTTTATCTGAAGTTGTTAATCTTCTTCCTATTCATCACGGATGGGACAGAATCCCAAGCTATTTGGAGAACCTGAGTGGCCCTTATGAAAAAACATTCCTGAGAACCATTGAGCTAAAGGCTGCTCTTCCCCTGGGGATCAGATCCAATTTGTAGTGCTTGATGAAGGTATGGGGTTTAGCCCAAATGGCTGCTGCACAGATGCCATCCATGGAGGCCTTAGAGTTGAAGGCAACAGATGCTGTGATAGCCCTAGTTGAGTGAGCTTTGATTTGAGCAGACTTAGATTCATTCGTAAGCGAATATGAGAAGCTAATGCAATCCCTGAGCCATTTTGACAGGGTAACTTTACATACTGCACACCCCATTCTAGGACCAGAAAAGGAAATGAAAAGTTGGTCTGACTTGCAAAAGGACTTAGTTCTTTCCAGGTAGAAATGTGGTTGTCTATGAACATCCAATGAATGTAGGCAATATTCTCCCTTGTTTGAATAATTTGGAAAGACTACAGGGAGCTCAATGGACTGGTTAATAGAAAAGTTGGAAACCACATTGGGGAGAAAGGATGGAGTAGTACGAAGTGATACTCTGTCCTTATGAAAGATTAGATAGGGGCTCTTGATACATAAGGCTTGCAGCTCAGATATTCATCTGGCTGAAGTGACCGCCGCCAAAAACAAGGATTTCCATGACAGGAATTTTAGGTCACCTGTCGCAGCAGGTTCAAAAGGGGGTAGAGAGAAAGACTGGAGAACCCGGGATAGATCCCATGCCTCCACCGGCTGCCTGATTGGAGGTCTGCTGTGGAAAATTCCCTTGAGGAAGGTCTTGCAAAGTTGGGTGGAAATAAGCAGGACTCTATCTGAACCATTATGGAAGTTGGAAATAGCTGCTAAATGGACTCGAATGGTGGAAGCTTATGCACCATTATCAAACAACTCAGAAAGGTAATGAAGAATAGTAGCTACAGGAGTTGAAAACGGATTTAGCATCTGATTATGTGACCAGATAGAGAATCTTTTCCATTTGTCCCTGTAAAGTTTTCTGGTGGATGGTTTATGGGAGGCCAGGATAATATCACGGACAGATGAGGAGAGGATTTCCTGCCTGGCAACTAATGGAAGTGGAGAAACCAAGCCGTCAAATTGAGAGTAGATAGAGTCAGTGGAGTCAGCCCTTGTGGGTGAGATATGAGGTTTTGACAAGTGTCCAGGATCCAAGGAAGTTGTAACAGGTGAGGTCGGAGGAAGGGAAACCACACTTGACGAGGCCAGAATGGGGCAATGAGGATCACTTTGCTTCTCAGCCAAATAGCTTTCCTTAAAAAAAGGGGGATCAGAGGTATCGGAGGATAAGCATAAAGGAAACCCGCGGGCCAATCGTGAGTCAAAGCGTCTCTCGGTAACTCCCTGTGAGGGGGAAAGAGGGCAAAGTAGCTGCTGCATTTTGTGTTTAAGGGGGAGGCGAAAAGATCGCAGCATGGCTGGCCCCAATGGCTGAAAATTTCTGCCGTCACACTTGAATTGAGAGACCACTCGTGAGGATGGAGGATGCATCTGCTCAGCCTGTCCACAATCACATTATAGCTCCCTGGGATATGCGTTGCAATCAGAAAGCGGTTGGACGCTATCGCCCAATGCCAGATTCTCATGGCTTTGCGACATAGGGGGGTAGGATTTGGTCCCTCCCTGTTTGTTTATGTACCCGACAATCGACATGTTGTCCGACTGGATAGCAATCATTCCTGAAGGAAGGAGCAGATGGAATGCTTGCAACGCCAATAGCACTGCTCTTAACTCAAGGACATTGATATTCAAGTTGACCTGTATGCTGGACCACGTGCCTTGGACTGGCTTTCCCTGGAAGTGCCCCCCCCCACCCTATCAGTGAAGCATCCGTGGTTACCGTGGCACTGGATTGGGGAGCCTGGAAGGGGCGAGACTAAAGATTTTCATCTGTACTCATCCACCAGAGGAGATCTTGTTTGCAGGTGTTGGTGATGTGAATCTGTTAGCTCAGGGGATGAAGATTGGATATCCACTGAGACAGAAGGAGCCATTGTAGCAGTCTCATGTGTAATCTGGCTAGGGGAACAATTGGGATGTCTGCTGCCATAGACTTCAGAGCCTGAAGAACTTCCCTTGCAGACACCTTTCTTCGACAGAGTATCACTTGAACTTGTGCCCTTAATCTCTGAAGCCTATGAGGCGGAAGAGAGACCAGACTTAATTGAGTGCTGAATACTGCCCCTATAAATTCCAAATATTGTGAGGGCTGAAGGTTGGATTTTTCCCAGTGAATGGTGATGCCCAGCAACTCCGCTAGTATTAGAGAGTAGCGGAGGGCCCTGACCAGGAGGCGCTTGGTGGGGGCGGAGAGGAGCCAATCGTCTAAATACGGAAACACCTGAAATTCCTGAAGTGTCAGATGAGCTGTGACCACTGCTAGGCATTTCGTGAACACTCTGGGGGCTGTCGAGAGACTGAATGGCAGGGCTTTGAATTGGTAATGATTGGCTCCCAGCCAGAAGCGAAGAAGACTCCTGGAGCATCTGTCCATTTTGATGTGGTAATACACATCCTGGAGGTCTAACGAGCGCATCCACACACCCTCCTGAAGAAAGGGGAGGATGGATTGAATCGTGACCATGCAGAACTTGGTCTGAACCACTGATTTGTTTAGCTGGCAGAGATCCAAAATGGGCCTCCAGTCACCGGTCTTTTTTGGCACTAAAAAGAATCTTGAGTAAAACCCTGATCCGCACTGGTCTGGGGGGACCTGTTGGATGACTCGTTTTTGACATAGCTTTCGTATTTCGGAAGCTTTCTCCTCCCTTTGACTGGGTGGAACATTGGGAAGGGATTTCGGAGGTCTTGGATAAGAGATTAGGGGAATGTGATAGCCTCTGGAAATTATTCTCTGTACCCGCTGATCATTTGTAATAGAGAGCTAGGCAGCTTGGAGCTGAGAGAAACAAGCCCCGACTGCTTCCAGAGGAAAGCAATCGGGCAGCGCTTCAGGAGCGCTGATACGGTATTCCTGAGAAAGAATCTCTGGAGTCCTGATTTCGGGGACCCCCTCTGCCCTGAAAGGGGCTTCTTCCATTACTGGAACCCCTTCTGTCTCTGGAGGAGTCCTCACCACGTGCCTCACGGAAAGGACCTTGAGAATTTTTGTGCCACATCTTTCCACTTCTCGGGTTCCTGGAGAAGGAGCGCTGATGTTTGGAAAAACATAGACCCATGTCAGACAAGGTCTTCCTGTCCTGCTCGCACCTGACTAAAGTATCCTTGACCATAGCACCGAACAAAGCTGATGGTTCAATAGGGTCATTTAAAAAGGGAGACTTGAAGGAGTCCACGAGGTCACAAATGTGCATCCAGGCATGGTGTCTCATAACTACGTCTGCACCCGCAGCTCTAGCCACTCCTTCGGTTGCGTGGGACAGCAACCTCATGGACAAGCTGGAGATTGACTCTAGGGTGGCAAGTTGGAAAGCAACTTTATCACGTGCCCCATCCAAAACATGACCCACAAGGGTTCTAGAGAGCTCGGTGATGAGATCTTTCTGGAACCTCGTAAAATGTGCCAAAAAGTTCAGAGACCTGACAGCAAAGGTTGCTGATGCAAAAACTCACTTCCCTAACCTGTCCACCACCCAGGACTCTCTGTTTGGTGGGTGGACAGCAGGACTTTCCTCCGCAATGTCCTTTTTCGTGGCCATTGCCACCACCATAGCTATTGGCAAACCTCTAGACCAATGGGGTTGATCCTCTGGAGGGGCGAGTATCTTATCTGATCTCCTGGGGATGGCCTCAATGGTGTTGGGATTCTTCCATGCCCGCTACACGATGAGCTTGACCAACTCTTTGGCGGGGGGGGGTCACCCAAAAACTAGAGGGCCGAGAGCAGAAGGTCTGCAGGAATACGGATTCCTCCGAGGAAGAGTTGGAGGACTTCCAGTCACCCCTCTACTTCAAGATTTCCAGGATGTCTCCAATTGAGACATCGTCACTGGGTGACAGTGGGGATCCTTTCCCATCATCGTAGTCCATATCTTCCGTGAGGGACTCCTCTGGAGAGTCCATGTGTTTCCTCTTACATGCCCGTTTCCGAGGGGGTTCTTCGGTGGGAGCATCCAAAGAAGACTCAGAAAGGGAAATACCCTGAACAGGGGTTTCCTGGGCCTTGCGCTCTCGGAGTCCTGGGGGGTGGCCTTTGATAGCTGCAGCTCAGAAGGAAATACCAACAATGGTATTGGGAATACCACAAGGGTAAAAAGGGCAGTACTAACAATGGTACGATAAAAGAGATACCTGTGGGTAGAGGTGATTGAATAATTAGAGAAAAGATAACAAACTGACAGGAAAGAACTCACAAACACTTATAAAATTTGAAAAATATAACACTTAGCTGGAGAGCTCAGTAAAACGCTGCTATATGGCTGTTCGGCAAATGTGAGTTGAGGTAACTGAGTGAAGGGCATTGTGGGTAGCAGCTTAGCTCGAGAGTTTTTCCATCGCCAGGTTTGCTACTGGATTTCCTTTCAGGACACATCACTGCATTAACCTATCTCGGCTTGGATGGCTCCAGCTACCTAGTCTAATACTGTATAACCAACTAGTTATGACACACAAAATTCTATACAATCCTGAAAACACCCCTGCACTCAAAAACCTGGTTACTATTTATAACAACCCTAGATCACTGCGTTCTTCCAGTAGACTCCTTATCCAGACTTGTAAATCTAATAACTTAGCCAGTGACTCTCTCTTTACTAACTCTGCAGGCAGAAAATGGAACCTACTACCTCCTGAGATTACCTCACTCTCTTCTCTAGGTCAGTTCAAAGCTAAACTCAAACTACACCTGGGGTCAAATCGGACTTGCTACTGTATCAAGCCTGGCTAACTCTTTCTCTAGATTTTGTATAGATGTTATGTGTATGGATTGTCTTGATATTCCTTTGTAAATATACTATTACTGTCTAAATGTTTCTTCACCAAATATTCCATTACGCTGTTCGTGATATGTGACATGTAATGAAGTTTTTGAGATATGTAATGAATTTTTTTTTTACTTTGGGAGCTTTTCTCCCCGGGCCTCCGCTGAAAATGGACATATATCCAGTCGGACTATCCCGGTTAACAAATGTAAAATAAAAATAAATAAAAAAATAAAATTTTTGGTGCACGCAAGCTTGGTATAAGGCCAACTCAGTTCCGAGGGCTTGGAACCGAACCCCATCGGTGATAAATAGGAAGAAGATTAACAACTTCAGATTATTTCTTCTGCCACTTTGTCTTTGGCAGAATTGGATGTGCTGAACAAGGGACTTGGTTTTGTGCCAATTTATAATGTGACTGAAGTCCTTTTTGCAAAGATGTAATTTCATTTTGAAGGAGGTTGAATTTCTTATTGTATTTGATAACAAAAATACAAGTAGTGGTATGCAATTTAAATTTAGAAGTTCATCTTTTTCTTCTACCATGAATAAATATGTTGCAGTTTTCTAGCCGATAGTATTTAAGGATTTACATTTCAATTGTTCATATGATATAGGTCTTAAGAATAACCTCTGCTATGTACAAAACAAAGCTTTACACTCTGAAAAATAATCATAATGTTGTGATTAGTAATGCTGACAAGGGTGGGGAGGTTGTTGTATGGGATTGGTCCCTTTATTTGCATGAAGCTTCTAATCAGCTATTAGATGTTCAGTTCTATCGAATAATGGTTTTGGATCTTACTTTACAGTTTAAGAAGGATATAGATGCCTTTCTATCATTAGCTTTGGAAGAAGGCATTATTTCAAAAATATAGTATAGCATCTTACAGTTCAGGATCCTTCCCCACAATACTTTTATATGTTGCCTAAGGTACACAAAAATTCAACATGTCCCCCTGGCAGGCCTATAGTTTCAGGCCAAGTCTCTTTGACTGAACTATTGTCAGTCTTTTTGACAAAATATTTGAGGACATTATTAGTTGGGGTTAGGTCTCGGATTCAAGATACTGCTGAGTTTTTGAACATATTGCAGGATGCACAGGTGGATGCCCGATGGTATATGTTCACTTTGGATGTTAAAGCACCATATACAAACATTCTGCATTGGGCTGGCTTATTGGCAATAGAGTTTTGGTTGGAAAAGATCTCCTTATATAGCCCAGGGTTTAACACTTTTTTGGTTTGTTTAACAAAACATGTTCTAACTAAAATGTGTTTTATTTTAATGGTGACTGTTTTTAAAAACTAAAAGGTACAGCCATAGGGGCACCCTTTGCATCTATTTATCCAGACCTGTTCATGGAGTATTTAGAAGAACAGTTGATCTATGATGTCAGCCACAATATTTTTCTGGAAGAAATAGACATATAGCGCCATTACCTTGATGATTGTTGGATGGTATGGGAATCTGATATTACTTATTTGCAGGAATTTGTACAATATTTGAATGGTAATAAATGGGGGGGGGGTGCAGTTTAGTATGAATTACAACTTAAATCAGATTTCCTTTTTGGATGTCGAGGTTGTTAAAATGGTGATGGTGCATTACCTTCTTCTTTGTTTTGGAAGGAGTTATTATAATTCCTTTTTAGATGCCACTATCCACCCCATATAAGTAGGAATATCCCTAAATCTCAGTTTTTAAGGGTGAAGAGCCTCTTTTCCCTGGTTAAAGAGTTAGAAAAACATAATGTAGAAATAGTAGCAAGATTTTGTGCTAGAGGTTATAAATCTGATGATATTTATCAAGGACAGAATTTTGCCAGCTCTATGGATAGATCCAAATTATTCAAATATGGAAAATATAAGGAGTGGGATGATTCATTACGTATGAGTACCAGTTTTAGATGTAACTCTACAGCTTTTAGTGATTTAATTAGTAAACATTTGGGAATGCTTCTATCTGATAATAGACTGGCACGATTGTTACCGACACATTGTTCATTTTCTTGCAGACAGGGGAAAACTATTGGTAACTGTTTGAATCATTTTAAAAACGTTTTTCATTCTGATCCAACTGTGCAATACTCTACCGAAGGGACACAACTAGTAGGTAGCTATCCTTGTGGACATTGCTCAGCTTGTAAGTTTATTATGAAAATAAAACATTTTTCATCTCTTAATACATTTTGAGTTTTTGATATTCAGTGTATTAATACTTGTGTTTCAGAACGTGTGATATGTTCTTCTATTCAGTGTTGCAATATTCTTTACATATGGGTTGTATTCTGCCCAATGACCTCACGTCTGGCCTGTATACAAAAGCTTAAAGCCACTGCCTGTACCTGGGATGTCGCACGAAGGCACAGATAACGCCGGCCATAAAAGGTAAGTCTGCAAACACAATCTTCTGAATAAGTTAGCCCCATGAGGAAAAAAAATCCAAAGGGAGCCTAAAAGGTAGCCATCCTAGGAAAGAACAAGTTGTAGGGGGAAGGCGGGTGGGATAGAATACTGCAACATAGAAGAGAAGGACATCTATGGTTATAGTAAGATTTTACACAACTATTCTATGTCCTTCTATTCAATGTTGCAGTATTCTTTACATATGGGAGAGTGCAAAAGCTCAAAGGGAACCCAGGGGGGAGGATGGAATAGAGGAAGACTAAGAGGAAACACTTTCCACAAACCCATGCAGAATTGCCCTGGCAAATTACATTCAGTTATTTTACAGAGGTGGTTCAAGAAGGATAGTTAAATATTTCACAGAGGTAAAAATTGCCTAGAGCAGGGACAACTTTATTATTCTGAAATAAAATTAATTGATGATTGAACAAAGGGAAATGGTTATAGTTCTTAGATGCAAACTTGTATTTACAATTAAAGAGTAAATACGGTCTCCAGGGCCAACCTTGACTTTTTTGTGGTCATCACATGACAGTCATTCCACACATTTCATGGTCTTTAAAATGCCACCATTCCCAAATATCTCTGATTATGC
Source organism: Protopterus annectens (assembly GCF_019279795.1). NCBI lineage: Eukaryota > Metazoa > Chordata > Ceratodontiformes > Protopteridae > Protopterus > Protopterus annectens. The sequence continues at coordinate 983,006,470 of NC_056747.1, forward strand.
TCAGGGAATCACACAGGACCCACTGTAACACTGCTAGTGTGTATGATGGTATATTTCACTGAAGTCATTGAATCTTAAGTTTGCAACTCACCAGAAAATGATAAAAAATATTCCACTAAAGCCTGGATGCTCAACATATAACATTCATATTATAGAAAAAATAGTTTGCAGTTTTATCTGAAGTGTAGAAATGAAAGTGCTAACATTCTTTTGAATAAAGGATATATATTTTATCTTATATTTTTTTTATTTAGATTTCTTAGTTGTTTGTTTATTTATTTATTTGTATTTGTTTACCAGACTGCACACAGATCAAAAGGCATCACAATTATTACAGTTTTTAAAAAGGAGAAAAAAAAAAGAAAAGAAAAAGCAGACAATATATAAACATTGTAGAAATTTGTACAGATAACATGAGTAGTGTTGATTTTGACTGTGACAAAAATCTACAATATTTATATTACAGTTAATAGGTACAAAAATATATATCATTTAGGTAGGAGAAGACTGAAGGGGCTCCCTAATTAAATGTCAGAACTCAAAATGCCAGGTAACGAAAAGCTTAAAAAAAATGAAAACACAGGAGAAGAGCAAATGCAGAAAATCACTCTCCTTAAAACGTATTTTTGCAGGAGAGACAAATCCCCTGCAAAACCTTATATGGTGGGCAAGCCCCCACACCACCCAAACTTATGTATACCAAACTCTGAGATCACCGTACTTTGGAGAAAAGGGAATATGCTAAGAAATGGCATCTTGGACTTAGGGTATAAGTCCGTTCTTTTGATCATTCCTTTTCTGCTTTTCGGGACTTGCTCAAGCAGGTCCTGACATTTCAGATGGTTACTGACTGAAGGGCTTGTGCTTATGCAGTATCTCAGGTTTTAGGAGGATATTTTTTTCAGCAAGTTTGGCAGGTAAAATGTAGAAAGTGTAGAAAGTTTCAAGATACAGCAATTAAAAGAACTGAAATCCAAGTAGGAGTTCAAACCTCTCTTTTATGGGAAGCTATTTGGTTTTGGAAAGATTAAGACAGTAGTCTTCCTGAGGAGGGGAGTTAGAGGTGAAGTGGCAGATTTTATTGGAGATGGATAGCAAGGTTGCTGTATTTCTTATTGGTGGCTCCTGGGATGATAAGGAGGCCATATTCAAGCTGATCTTTGAGGATGGGTTTGCCTAACCTGTTGTAGTAGGGTAACTTAGATAAATGGAAATAGTTTTAATCCAGAAGAGGAGGGATTTGATTTTGCTTCTGGTTTTCTTGGTGTAAAGGTAGAAGTTAAGGCTTTGATGAAGTCAGAGTCTCAGGTATTTGAAGGAGGAAATTGTTATTATTTAGCTGTTGATGTTAAGTTCATTAGAGGACTGAGAGGGATTTTGACAGGTTCCAAGCTATTTTTTTTAGTTTTTGGAGGAATTAAGTATTATTTTGTGATTGAGTAAAGACAGACAGTGTGTGTAAGTTAGCTTGAAGTTGGGATTGGATGGCTGTGTGGGGTAAGTCTAGATCTGTAGATGACCATGCCATCTGTATGCAGTATAAAGTGTAGGTCCCCCTTTGAGAAGAAACAAGAAGTTTATTCTCAGAGTGATGAACTGTTTTCACTCTGAAGGGTTTGTTTATAAGGAAGCCTTTAAACTAAGGCATCATTTCAGTGCTGATGATGATTTCAGTAAGTTTGTGATGAAGGAGGGAGCGGTGAGTGAGATCAAATGCTTTTGTCAGATTTATGAAGAGTGCCATTATGAGATTTCCTTTGTTGGTGTTTAGCAATATGTCGTCAGTTAGTCTCAAAATTGCAGTTGCAGTAATATGACCAAGCCAGAAACCACATTGTTTAATGGGGAGTAGTTGGTAATGTTGGAAGTATTCTGATAGTTGTGTGTAGGTTATTTTTTCAAGTAGTCTGAGTGAGAGGATAACACAGAAATTTGTTAGAAGTCTGAGAAGTCATTGGGATTTGATTGTTTGGGAGGGGTTTGATTATAGCAGTTTTTCAGATGTTTGACGCAATGTTTTTGAAAAAAACAGAGTGAAAGGAAGGGAGAGATACTCTTTGCATTGATGAATAAACCAGGTATTCATATTGTCAGAGCTATGAGGAATGTCATTAAGGATATTGCAGAATAAGTCAGTGTTCTCTTTAGATTTTATGTGTTTAAAGTAGAGGGGAAGAATGAATGGTGATGGGAGGGAAGAAGGGGTTTTGGGAAGAGTGATGTTTATTTGTTTGTTTGTGTGTTTGTTTGGAGAGATTCCTGAATTCTCTGAGGAAGTCTGTGTAGAATTTAGTTTGTGGGCATTGAATGAAGTTGGTTGGAGTATCGACATGTAATCCAGTTGATATCTTTACAAGAGTATTTTGTTTTTTCTAAGAGTGGACTTGCTTGGTCTTATTTTGTATTTTATGCTTGCTCATGGCCTGTTTAACAAGGTTGCATAGAGGGATTAAGGCAGTTCATGTCTCTGATATAGGGTTAAGTTTCCATCTTTTCCAAGCCTTGTCCCTATCTTAGAGTAGATTCCCATGTTATGGGATACACCAGTTAGCTTTGATGAATTTATGTAGTCTTTTTATGAGGAGGAATAATTTGTCCTAACATTGGAAAAATATTTTAGTAAAGGTAGTGGGGGCTTTGTTGAGGTACTCCAAAGAAAGAACGGATGACCAGTCAAGGGTGTTCAGGTGTTTTTTTAAGTTTATTCTATTATGTTTACTGTAATGCAATGCATTATAGCTAATAGTTTTCTCATGCATGCAACCCTAATGTCACCTCTTCTGCTGTATCCACAAGACAACCTGCTGTGGTACTGTACAGCTTGAAGTAATATTATGCAGTAACCAGAAGTTGTAGAAGATGACTGTATGTACCTGCACAATTATTAATACTTTGCACAAATGTAACTTGAAGAGTATTATCAGTGCCATATTATGTTTGCTGTCATGCAGTTACAACTCTAGAAGACAGGACACCATGGTTTCAGACACCTTGTGCTACATGTCTTATACATACAAGAACAGTCCTGCTGTACCAAGTTTTTCTTATACAGGTGTCATATGTTGCATAGAAGCTGTATGGATTTCCATCTGTTTTACAAAACTGGTGTGCAGGTGTAATTATTACTTATACTGCCTTAGAGTCTCTGTAATGCTTTTCAGGTTACTGTATTCACTGGATAAACTGCAAGAGTTGCTTAACAGTTTGATGTCCTTCCAGTGTTGTCATGTTGTAATTCTGACAATTAACCATCTCTAGCAGTCATGAGTGACTGTTAAGCAGTGAGACTCGGCTAAACAAATGCAGTATAGAATTGTTTTGAGCTTGTAGTGTACAGCAAAAGGAGACCATTTAAAATTAATTTGTTGTACACATTTTGTTTTGGGATGTTGGCTGGTTGACCTAACTGAAATTTTGTGATAGAGCAGCATTAAATGCTAAACCAATGTATATTATTTCAGCACAACATATTTTACAGGTGGTAAAGGCTAGTTAAGCACTTGTATACTTGTACAGGTTATAACTAATTATGTAACATGTAGCTTCTAAAGTTACTGTGACATTTAATTAATTGCAGACAATATAACAAGGTACAATTATGCTGATATAGGAAATGGTAATATATTTACATGTTTTAAAGCAAAAATTATTTGCAGTATTATTTTGTTGTTGATTTTGAAATTGAAATTTTTATTAATATTTTTAGATTT
>NC_056747.1:983015179-983080179 GCF_019279795.1 Protopterus annectens
GATGAAAGGGGTAAGCTGATACAGAGAATCTATAAGATTTTTCAGTGCTCCTTTTGCAAATTTTCCAAGGGATTCTCTAACTCCTTATCTGGTTTTGCTAAGAAAAAATAAATAATCTCAACAAAATGCAGATAAACAGATGATTAAGAAGAAATGGCAAGGGTTTTCCCAAGAAGAATTCTGTAAAATCCCGAAACCAAGAACAGTCCAGTAAGTGAGAATGACTGTTTAAAAGACTTTATTCCACCCTCCCACCCTGGCATGCCCTTTTGTGTTCTAGAAAATCTGAATCTCCACTTTTCTTTTTGGCAACAGATATCTTCAGACAAATCGGTTCTGAAGATCATTCATCAAGATTACATATAGCAATGGGAAGAAATTCCTCCTTTCCAGGGGGGTAATTCTTCATCCTACAGACCTGATTCTTTTATTTCCATATGTCCTTCATCACATGCTGTCCCGGGGAGTGATAGAACCAGTTCCCCTTTCCCAGGTGGGTAAGGGATTTTATTGAAGGGTGTTTTTAGTGCCAAAGAAAAAAAATGTTTGGAGACAAGTTCTGGCTTTTTCATTCCTAAACCTGTTTGTGATAGTGCTCAAATTCAAAATGATGTAACTTCACAATCTGTTACCTCTTCTTCCTGATCCATTTTCTTGGTAATACTAGGTGTTATGTTGTCCTATCTCACCTTCATTCTTACTTGGATGGGTTCTGAGCCAGTCCTCAACTCTGACTCAGCTGAATACACAGCTGGAAGTCTCAAACTTGGCTCGTGGCAAGGTAAGTATCCCATGATGCAGTGGTGCAACTCCCCAAATCTCGTTTGCCGCTTTATGAGGTCGTATGTGCTCTTCTTGGCCGTGGCTAAGTGTTTTGTTTTTTACAGTTTATTAGTTTCAACTTTTTAGGATTTATATATTAGTGTACTGTGTGATGAGATAGTTTAGCTTTAGTGTGTAGCTTAGTTTATCTCCTTTTTCTGCTGTTGTGTGCTGTTATTTGGCCGTTGTTTTTTTCGCAGGCCTGCATTTGTATCCCGTAGTTAATTTCTGTAGTGCTTTATTAAGATACCTGTAGTGCTGCGTGTTGATTTTTGTAAACACTCTTAATTAGCTAGTTTGTTACTTAGCTTGTTTAAATTAGAGAGCTAATTGCCTGTTTTAGTTAAAGGGCTTGTAGTGTTAGTGTTATTGCGTTCTGTCTTCTTCTTTACCTGTCTAGGTCCGTTTAAGTTAGAGGTCTTAGTGCTCATTTGAGTCAGAGCAAAGTTAGTTTTTCTAGTTATATTTCTTAGATGTGCAGTGTTTGTTAGGTTATTATGTGTTTATATATCTAGCAGTGTACTTAGTTTATTTTCAATTTGTAATCCTTTTTGGGCCTTCTTTTCTTCCAAAGATGTCTAAAGACACCAGGGTGAAAGAACATAAGCCTTCGGGCTTTAAGAAATGTCAGAAATGTACCCAGAAAATGTCAATTACAGACGGGCATGTCATTTATATACATTGTTTAGAGGATGTACATCTCCAGGAGACTTGCACTTTCTGCAACTTCTTTAGTGCATGTGTGTTACAGGAGAGGAGAAACAAATTGATTGTCAAGGGGCTCCTGAAACCAACCTTTGAGGAAGCTGTACAGAGTGCTTCTTCTTCATCCTCCTCTTCTTCTTCTAAGAGGGACTAACTATCTAAAAGGCCATCTCCTGTCCCTTCAGCTCAGTCTGAGCCCCCAGAAGAATTGTCAAAAATTTCGAAGCCATCTACCTCCTCGGCTCCACAGGCCTTGGAACTGATGGAGGTCATCATTATTGACAAGCTTGGTTCTTCGTCCTCAAGGTCTTTGGAGCCGAAAGATACTGTCTCTCGGAGCTGGTCCATTGATATTCCACCGGTCCCCCCTACCTTGAGATCTCCCATTTTGGAGAGATCTCGTTCACCATCTCTATCCTCCAGGTCCACTGAGAGCCTGTCTGATGATGATGTGGAGTGGGTGGTGCGTAGACTCTTGAAGTCGCAGGTGCTAGCTAAATTGTTATCGGCTCCTACCCAACAGGTCTTGGAGCCTTCAAAGACTTTTACATCCACTGTTGTTCCTCCTCTGAGCCAAGCTGGCTGTTCGGAGCCGGAGTGCCTGGTACCACTTACTGACCCCCTTCAGAGATTACGGAACTCTCCTCCGACAACCTCAGTGCCGTCCGGGGTGACTGGAAACCGAGGTTCTCCAGTCAGCCGGGGGGGGGGGGGCACTCAGACCCGAACTTCTTAAGTTCCGAGCCTACCCCTCGGTGTGTCGGCTCGGGTGAGCTTGGCTCCTACATCAGCCTCGGAGCTGGTCTCTGGGGCCGGGGGTGTCCTCTTTCTCCTCGGAGCCGGAGATATCCTTGGAACCAGTGAGTTCTGCCTTCAAGCTGACGAGGAGTGCGCTGTCCCCCTCTACAGCTCCACATAGGGATACTGGCATTCGTCCCTCCAAGGCACCAGCTACTGTCTCGGCACCACCCCATCCACAGGACAGCAGAGATTCAGAGCCTCAGGAACCCCCATTGGGTGAACCCCTCTCTTCCGAGGCCTTCCCAGAATACCCTTCTGAGGAGCCCCCTAGAAAGAGGACATACAAGAGGAAGCATATAGACTCCCCTGATGAATCCGTCACCTCAGACACTGACCTCGAGGTGTCAAAAGGGTCCCCACAGTCGTCCTCTGAAGATATCTCATTTGCAGATATCCTGTAGCTCCTAAAGCAGAGAGGCAGCTGGAAAACCATCAACCCTTTTGATGAGGAGTCAGTGTACCTGAAGGCCTTTGGATCTCCACCTTCAGCCTCCTGGGTGTCTCTGCCTTTTGATGAACTAATGGACTTGGTGAGTCGAAAGGCTTGGGAGTCACCTGACACTATGGAACCAGTCCCTCGGAGGCCAAACAAGTTTTTGTCAGCCCCTACTGGGAAAGATTTTCTCACAAAAGGTGTACCTGTAGATGCTATGGTGGTGGTAACAGCCACCAAGAAGGAACGTTTTGAGACTTCCTCATCTGTTCATTCTCTGAACAAAGATTCTTGAACGATGGACAGATACGGGAGGCATGTCTTTTCATCAGCGACTTCCTCACACACTTTACAAGGCTGTAAAGAGATCTCTTGAAAGAGCTAGGAGATACTCTACAAGGTTCATTAGCTGCGGGGGTGACTGCGAAAGTCTCCTCCTAGCTGTTTACCTTAAATTCTATCGCCAACTCCTCCATGAGACTGATATCTTATGCAGCGGATGGTGCAAGTAGGACAGCGGGTTCAGAAGTTTCCTTGAGGAGACACTCCTGGATGTGTTTGTGTAATTTTGCGGAACCTTTTAAGTCTACCTTTACTAACGCCCCTTTCGATGGTTCCTCACTTTTTGGTTCCAAAGTAAAAGACACACTCACCAGATGCAAGCAGGTAGGGAAAACTCTCTCTGCCATTGGAGTACGTTTTTCTGTACCTTCAAGACCTTACCCTAATGGTCAGCAGACTGGAAAAATGTGGTTCAAAAGATCCCAGGGAGCTTTCCAAGATGCACGAGGTGAATCCTTCCCCAGGGGCAGAGGGGGAGGCAACAGTGGTAGATGTCATCCTAGAGGCAGAGGAGGCCCGCAAAAACAAGGTGACCATGATTCCTTTTGCAGACGTCCCTATCAGCATTCCTGAAAGGAGGCCCGCCTGCGCTACTCTGGAGGCAGTTGGGAGACATTTGTCTTTGTACCCAGAAGCCTGGCAAAGTGTCACAAAAGACAAGTGGGTACAAAGCATAATAGCTAGAGGTTATTCCATTCCCTTTTGCCATCCTGTCCCACAAATCAGAACATTCCCAGATGTTCCACCCAATCTGAGGTAGCAAGCAACTATAGAAATCAAAAAGTTGCTGGACAAAAGAGTCATCCAAGAAGTCCTCGCAGACCAAACAGGATTCGGAACCTACTCAAGATTTTCTTTGGTGCCAGAAAGAACAGGGGCTAGAGACCCATATTGGATTTCAGCAAGTTAAACGAATCTGTCAAAAAGTCAAAGTTCCAGATGGTGACACTGCAGTCAATACTTTCCTTCTTAGGGAAAGACAATTGGATGTGCTCAGTAGACCTCCAAGATGTGCACTACCACATAAAAATGGAAAGATGCATCAAGGAGTCACTTACGCTTCTGGCTGAGAGCCAGTCATTATCAGTTCCAAGCTCTGCCCTTTGGTCTCACTACAGCCCCCAGAATGTTCACCAAATACATGGCAGTAGTAACGGCTCACTTGAGACATCTTGGATTCCAAGTGTTTCTGCATCTGGATGACTGGCTCCTATCTGCCACTACCAAGCATCTACTCCAACAGGCCAGAGATGTAACATTGGAAATTTGTGGTCAGTTAGGCATAACAGTCAGTTTTCAAAAATCTGCCTTGTTGTCCTGTCAACATATTACCTTCATAAACGCAAACCTAGACACTGTTTCCATGATGGCACGTCTTCCAGCCGACAGAATTTCAGCCCTCAGACAGCAAATACTTCACCTTCTTCCAAAGGACAAGGTAAAGGCAAATGTAGTTCTGAAACTTCTAGGAACAATGGCTTCAACCATAACACTAGTTCCTGTTGCCAGGATACATATGAGAATCCTTCAATGGCTCCTACTCTTCCAGTGGTCGCTTCAGGAACTTCCTATGTCCCACCTGATCAGAATAATGGAGTCATGGAAAAAAGACCTACGGTGGTGGATTCAGTCCAACCATGTGACTATGGAGAAACCCTTTATTCCACAACAACATGTTGCTACAGTAACCACAGACGCTTCCCAGATGGGGTGGTGGGGCATTATCTGGGAAGGACAGTCCAAGGTATATGCAAGACCACAAGGCCCACTTGCAGATCAGTGTTCTAGAGATGAGAGCAGTGCTTCTGGCATTGCAAGCACTCCACGACTCTCTTCCACTAGGGACGATTGCAATACAGTCAGACAATATGTCGGTAGTTTGGTACATAAACAAACAAGGAGGAACCAGATCATACCCACTTTGTCGTAAGGTTCTGAGAGTTTGGTAATGGGCAATTTCTTCCCAACACTTTCTGGTAGCAATGCTCATCCCGGGGAAATCCAACGTAATAGCGGACAAGCTCAGCAGGGCAATATTAATGCTTCATGAGTGGTTTCTGAACCAGAACATAACGGGAGAGATTTTCCAGAAATGGGCTACCCTTGCTGTGATCTTTTTGCCACTCCCATGAATGCCAAGTGTAGCAGCTACTTTGCCCTAATTCCCCCAATGGGGGAGACACCGAGAGATGCATTTGTACATGATTGGCCCTCGGGACTTCTTTATGCCTTTGCCCTGTTTCTCCTCATACCCAAAATCATCCAGAAAGCAAAATCCTTGGGAAGCAGGATGATTCTCATTGTCCCATATTGGCCTTGGCAGATTTGGTTCCCCTTCCTCTGGCCTCATCTTCAGAAGAAGCCGTGGGTTGTGGACCCAGTTTCGGACCTTCTGACCCATATGTCAGGAGCACTTCATCCTTCTTTCCACACCCTCATCTTGACAGCATGGCTGCTTCACTTCCCAACTTAGTTAGACTACAAAATTTCAGCCCAGCAGTCAAACACATATTGCTGTCCTCTCATAAAGTTTCTACTAGAAAACTATATGCTAGCAAGTGGAAAAGATTTTCTCACTGGGACCAAAATAGAAACATTAACCCTTTTTCTGTGCCTATTCAGTCAATTTTGCAATTTCTGGCAGAACTCTTCCAGCAAGGCTTGGCTGCAGCAACTATTAGAGTTCAGCTGGCTGCAATTTTGAATTTCCACATTGGTGACCATTCTCCTAACTTAATGTCACACAGGTTGTGCAAAGCATTTTTAAAAGGCACTTCCTTATTAAGGAACCACTTTCTCCTTGGGATTTAAATTTTGTCCTATCTCAACTAACATTGCCACCATTTGAGCCTTCTTTGTCGTGTGACTGCAAGTTCCTTTCCAGGAAGACCATATTTCTAGTAGCTGTAACATCTTTCAGAAGAGTCTCAGAGTTGCAAGCACTATCAATCAGACCTCCATATCTGATCTTTCATAAGGCTAGGGTATCATTACAAACTAATCCATCCTTTATACCTAAGGTTTGCTCTCAATCCAATATTAATCAATCCCTTGGAGCTCCCTGTGTTTTTCCCCAACCATAGCAACAGGACAGAGTATAAACTCCACCATTTGGACGTGCATAAACAGCTCAGATTCTATTTGCATGAACTAAAGATTTCAGGAAATCTGATCAATTGTACATCTCCTTCTCTGAGGCAAAAAAGGGTATGCCAGTATCTAAAATCACCCTTTCTAATTGGCTCTCAAGTTGTATCACCTTTATCTATACCTCTAATAATAGAAACTTACAATTCAGAATTAGAGGTCACTCAACCAGACCATTAGCTACACCCTCTGCCTTTCAGGCCAGAATGTCTATGAACAGTATTTGTGCTGCAGCTACGTGGGCCAATCCTCATATGTTTATCACTCATTACAAAGTGGATTTGGCCTCCAGGGACAGGGCCTCCCTTGGTTCCACTGTGCTCAAATGTGTACTCCCATGAGCCACCCAGGAAAAAGGTGCTAGGGATGCTGTCCCATCCAAGTAAGAATGAAGGCGAGATAGGACAACATAACATAAAGAAGTTATGTACTCACCATAACGTTCCATGTTTGATGTTCATCGTGCATACAGCTGCAGTCATAACAGATGGGTTATCCTGCCGTCAGGTGGATCCTCGGTCCGCCGAATTCCAAAGTCTAGGTCCGGCGTCGGTTGTCGTTGCTTCTTCCCTGACGTCAGTGCGGCAGGGGTATAAAATAGCCAGCCGACGCCATCTTCTTCAGCCTTTCTTGCCGCATGGTGCCCGAAGCAGAAGCAGTTCGCAAGTGCCGGTCGGCCAGCTCCTGAGATTTACGAAAATATTTCAGCCGAAGTCTTCTTGAAAGCTAAGTACCCGTTGAAACTTTTCTTGCCTCAGACCGATGTCAGACAAAGTTAATAATTGCATTTCATGTGGGAAGCAAATACCGCATAAGGATTTCCACTCTTTCTGTATTCCTTGCTTAGGCCCAGACCACGACGTCTTGGCCTGCCGTTTTTGTGTTAGATTCAACAAACGCACTATTAAGCATCGGGCGGAGTTCGCCCATCACTATTTTGGTAAAAAATGTAATTACATTATGTCATCGGATGCTCCGACTCCAGTTTTGGGTAAAAGACGCAAGGATAAGGACCGACATACGAGGTCCGCGACTTCTACTGACACCACGCTAAGGCCGACTACCGGTTCTCCGGTTCTCAGCGAGGCGCCTACGCAGCCCCTGACTACCAATGACACTTCATTACCGGTGTCTTCTGTGCCCGAGGTCGCAGGCTCCTCGGGCCCCACTCCGACTACAGATACTGACACCACTTTTGGCGGGGAAACCCAGAGTTTAGACAGGCCTGCCATTTCTCAAGGTGTCTTCAAGCCTTCCTCCTTCTCCATTAAGGCTTTCACAAAATCTAAAGCAGCCATGAAAACTAAAAAACAAGGACCACAGACCCCCTCTCAAGGCCCCATGCCTAAAAAACAGATGCTCAAAATGGCTGAGGATTTGATTACTCTTATCAGGGGTTCTCAACCCCCCTCGGACAAAAGGCCCAGATTAGAGGAAGACTACCCTTACTCAGATCAAGCCTCTATTACCTCTGAACATTCTGAGGACCTGGAATATACATATTCTCCTTTTGTAAACTCTGATGCAGAGGAGTCTATTCCCTCGGTCCCCCCCCCCCCGAGGATTACTCTTTTGGGGAAACCCTACATACTTTGTGGGAACACTTTCACTGGGAAGGCCAAGATTACTCAGATTCCAAGAAAAGGCTCAGGGATTTTCTCTTGCTCCCCCAGCATAGGCCTCTGGCTATCCCTCCTGTCTTAGATATATTAGATGATGTGTACACAGAAGCCAGCCTCAACCCAGATTCTTTACCTCCGGCTCCTGTTAAACCTGACAGGTATTACCGGGTTCCAGATTCACACCAGTTCCTATACAAAAGCCATACTGCTGACCCAGAAACTATTTCACAGGGCCCCAAGGGAATTAAGGCCTCTACTGCTAAAAACCCATTACCTTCAGAGAGAGATTCCAGAGCTTTAGAAAGGTGGGGGAAAAAGGTGTATACTTTGGCCACTTTAACCATGAGGGCATTAAACTGTCAGTTCCATATGTTAAAGTATCAACAGTTTTTATTATCTGAGTTGAAAAGCAAAATGACAGAACCTGAGCAACCAGATTTAAAAGAGTTGCAGGATTTGTTGCATAGTGCAGAGCAAGTGGGTAAACATACCCTGCAATGTGGTTTTGATGCTTTAGAGGCCTCATGTAGAGCTGCTGTTACAGGGTCTGTCATACGTAGACATGCTTGGCTCAAAGAACAAGCCTTACCAGATCATGTCAAAGCTAAATTACTGGATGCACCTCTTCAAAAAGATGTATTGTTTGGTGTTAAAGCTGAGGAGGTACTAAAGAAAATGGAGGAAAAGGTGAGATCAATGCAAACAGTGAAAGATTTCCTGCAGGTACAACCTCCACGTTTCAGCAGAAACTGGCCTTCAAAAAATTGGTCCTTTCCAGCCACGGACAGACCTCAAAGAGGCAGATACAGGCGCCCGAGAGGTAGAGGGCAATCTCAAGGATCATTCAGAGCCAGGCAATGGCAAGCACCAACCCCAAGAGGTGGAGAAGATAGATCACAGTCATTCAGAAAGCAGACACAATGACTTTCCCTTTACCTGCCAAGCAAAGCTTTAATGGCAGCACCTTTAGGCGGAAAACTGGCATTATTCTCAAAAAATTGGCATATTGTCACAAAAGACAAATGGATCCTGGACATTATAGACAGAGGCTACAGATTCCACTTTCACACCCTTCCAAAAATGAGAGGCATGCCAAACCTGCCACAAAATCAAAGGGCAGAGGCGCAAAAACAAATTTCAGCTCTCATGGACATGAAAGCTATTCAAGAGGTGCCTGCAAAAGAACAAGGTCAAGGGTTTTATTCCAGACTATTCCTGGTACCAAGGAAGGACAAAGATTGGAGGCCTATTTTAGATCTATCCATCCTAAACACATATTTACAGGTACCAAAATTCAAGATGCTCACATTACAGCAGCTTCTTCCCATGCTGGCCAAAGAGTCTTGGCTGGTAACATTGGACCTTAAGGAGGCATACCTGCATGTCCCAATCAGACAAGATTGCAGAAGATACCTCAGATTTCTTGCAGGTTCAACCCATTATCAATTCTCTGCATTGCCGTTTTGCTTATCTACTGCGCCCAGAGTGTTTACGAAATGCCTGGCATCAGTAATTGCCTTCTGCAGACTTCAAGGAATACAAATATACCCATATCTGGACGACTGCCTGATCCAAGCGGACAGCAAGGACATACTTCTGAAACACCTGGCATTTGTAATAAGACTGTTGAACTTTCTGGGATACACAGTCAACAAAAAGAAATCAAAACTAATACCCTCTCAAACAATAATTTTCCTGGGTGCCAGCTTGAATACAAACACCCAGATGGCCTACCTCACGCCAGACAAACAAGGGCAACTATCTCAATACTTCAGCAAAATGGCAACCTACACCAGGCTGACCTCAAGGAAAGTCCTGCAGGCTCTGGGATTCATGGCATCTTGCATCCTGCTGATCCCATGTGCAAAGCTGCATATGAGGAAACTTCAATGGTACCTAAAAAACTTATGGTCTCAACACAGCCACAGTTTGGAAACAATTATACCACTCATTCCATGTCTTCAAAAGGAATTTCTGTGGTGGGCTCAAGCATGCCAAAGAAACAAAGGTCTCCCTTTCTGCATACCCCAAGCAAATCAAATCATCACAACAGACACCTCGGACTACGCCTGGGGGGCACACATGAAAGATCAGTGCATTCAGGGAAAATGGTCCCAAAAAGAGAAGCACCTACACATCAACCAAAAGGAAATGCTAGCAGTACAAAATGCTATTATGGCCTTCAAAGACCTACTGCATCCAGGCCAGCTATTGATAAGGACAGACAACACCACAGTGATATGGTACATAAACAAACAGGGGGGAACTCATTCATACCCCCTGTGCAGACTAGCCTTGGAACACAGCTCTGGAATTGCAAATCCAACTTCAGGCACAATTCCTGCCAGGGAAGGAAAACTCACTGGCAGACAGCCTAAGCAGAAATATGACAGATCCACATGAATGGAAGTTGCATCCTCAAGTTTTCGCAAAGATAACTCAGGCATGGGGACAGCCAGATATAGATCTCTTTGCTATCCACAGAAATTACCAACTGAAAATTTTTTTCTCAAGGACCTATCATCCGCAGGCCTGGAAAGTGGACGCACTTTCCTTCAATTGGACAACATTGACAGTCTATGCCTTTCCACCTCTCCCTCTGCTGCCCACAGTTCTACTAAAAGCCAGAGCAGAGAGGCCGATATTATTCTCATTGCTCCAGACTGGCCAAGACAACACTGGTATCCACTCCAGAAGAGCTTGACACATTCCCCACCATGGATCCTACCTCTAGTGCCTCTTCTGTTGTCCCAGCACAACTTCAAAACTATTCACAGCCAGCTCAAAACCCTAAATCTAGCCACATGGAGAATCCCTTGATTTCACAACAGACCCTCCTCTCCAAGGAGGTGCAGGATGTCATCTTGGAGGCCAGAAGACCTTCTACTAGAAAAGCCTACTCCGCCAAATGGAAGCGGTTTTGTGTCTGGAATCAGAAAAAGGGCCAGAATCCTTGGGTAATAAATATACCTCAAATATTACAGTACCTAGCTGAGATGTTAAACAGTGGACTTTCCTTCTCCTCCATCAAAATCCATGCTTCAGCCATTTCTGCACAATACAACACAGATCTTCCTTTATTCTCTCATCCTCTCTTAAGACAGTTCCTCAGACGGGCTAAGAATATAAAACCCCCAAGGAAACCACCAGTCCCTGCTTGGGACCTCAACTTCATTTTGGAAAAACTGACCCTTCCTCCATTTGAGCCAGCTGCTTCAACAGAACTACAATATTTGTCATGGAAAACAGCCTTCCTTCTGGCTATCACCTCAGCGCGCAGGGTTTCGGAACTACAGGCCCTCATGGCTGTGCAACCTTTTATCATTTTCCATCAGGACAGAGTTTCTTTACGAACCAACCCTACCTTTATGCCAAAGGTAGTATCCAGTGTAGCCTTGAATCAGACTATCCACTTACCTACCTTTTACCCTAACCCACAAAACAAAGGGGAAAGACTACTGCATTCCTTGGACATTCACAGACAACTACATTATTATTTGGACAGGACAAAGCCATTCAGGAAATCCGAGCAACTATTTGTGTCCTATGCTACAGGTGCTCAAGGAAAGGCTATCTCCAAACAGACAATCTCAAAATGGATAGCCCACTGCATACGCTTTTGTTACTCATTTCATGGAAAAGCTGTGCCATCTAGCATCAGGTCCCATTCCACAAGGGTCACAGCTACCTCTGCAGCTTTCCTCAGGGGGGGTTCCTACCAAGGACATTTTGTTAGCAGCCACTTGGAGTTCAGTGCAGACTTTCTCCAAACACTATCACCTTCCACTTTACTCAAAATCTAGAGCGGGATTTGCCACAGCTGTCTTGCAGGGCATCCTTGCTTCTCCTAGTTCCACTTAGTGCCTGCCACCCCTACTTAGCTTTGAGATTCTACCCATCTGTTATGACTGCAGCTGTATGCACGAAGAACATAGTACAGTTTTGTACCTACCATAAATGTAGATGTTCGAGTGCTCATACAGCTGCAGTCCAGGTTTCCCCCCCTCCATCCCCTCTTAGGACAGGCCTTATGACAAACACCTTCTCATACAACCTATTTGGGGTATTCTTTTATGGTGTATTTGCTTGCAACTACTGTTTTTTGATTATTCTATATTGCATGATTACATAAGTTTATGTTTTGCTTTCCTTCTGGGGGGCACCTGACATCTGGGGCAAGAAAAACTGAAGAAGATTGTGTCGGCTGGCTCTTTTATACCCCTGCCGCACTGACGTTAGGGAAGAAGCGACAACAACCGACGCCAGACCTAGACTTTGGAATTCGGCTGACCGAGGACCCGCCTGACGGCAGGATAACCCATCTGTTATGACTGCAGCTGTATGAGCACTCGAACATCTACATTTATGGTAGGTACAAAACTGTACTTTGTCCATCTCACCATTCATTCTTACGATCCCTCACTCCTTCCCCCATCCAAGGACTCCTAGAGGACCTGGTGGTGATCTTCCTCTTTACATGAGATCCTTGACTCTGTTTGTTTGTCCTTGACATGGGGTCATACCTATACATATATATATATATATATATATATATATATATATATATATATATATATATACATACATACATATATATATATATATATATATATATATATATATATATATATATATATATATATATATATATATATATATATATATATATATATATATATATTTAGATATGGTCTATATTAGAACATCGAAGTTTCAAGACTTTGAATGTTCTAATATCGACCCCTAATCAGCGAACGCTTGCAACATCGAACATGCAGAACAGCGAATTTTTTCCTAGGGAAAGAATTTGCTGTTCCAAAACACATACACACAATGCCAGCACACCAAACAAACAGCAATCCACACACATAGACCTAAAATCTTACATCTAACCCTACACTAAACTGTACATACACCGCTAACTATCCACTTACCTTAACCCAAACCCTAACCCTAAGGTCCGTCACTATCGCACACTCACCTCACCCGTAGCCTAACTCACCTACCCCACCTAACCCTCACGTCCACACAATTGCACATTTACCTAACCCGCGCCCTAACCCTAAGACACCTAATTAGTGCCCAATCGCACACTTTCCACCACATCGCTGAAAATAGCGAAGCGACAGAAATGGACAATCAAATTCATTCCCTAGGAAAAAAATAGGTTTTCTGTAACTGCGCTATTTTCAGCGTTTGCTGAATTGGGGTCGATATTAGAACATTCAAAGTTCTGAAACTTTGCTGTTCTAATATATATATATATATATATATATATATATATATATATATACATACATATATATTGTTCATTAGTATGTGCAGCAAACAAGATCTGGAGAGTTGCCCCACTGCATCATGGGATACTTACCTTGCCAGGAACCAAGTTTGAGACTTCCAGTTGTGTATTTGGCCTAGTCGGAGCCAAGGATCGGCTCTGAACCCATTGAAGTAAGAATGAATGGCAAGCTGGACAATAAACATGGAACATTATGGTGAGTACAGGATGTCTTTATTTAAAAGATGCTTGTAATCGCATCTCTTATTCATCCAGCGTTCAGTTGTTGCTTAAGGTTTTGTGTGTCTAGCATATATTTTCATTTCTGAGCCGTACCATTTGGACTATCCACTGCACCAAGAGTGTTCTCAAAGTGTCTAGCTCCAGTTATAGCTCACTGCAGGCTACAGGGTGTCCACATTTTTCCATGTTTAGATGACTTGCTTATGTTTGCAGTGTCATTTTCAAAGTTTCAGGAATGTGTCCCTTGGGTGTGAGATCTCTTTCACAAGATGGGATTCTGAGAGAACAATCAGCAGTCTTTCGTAACTCCCTTCTCAGAGGATTGTGTTTCTGGGATATCATCTAGACATCACTGTTCAAAGAGATTTTCTTCCACAGACAAAAATATATCTGGATTTGTTTGCAGGGTTGTCCACACAGACTTTGGTCACTTTGAGGGAATAGCTCAGGATTTTGAGTTTCATGGCTTCTGTGATTTTTGAGATACCCATGACAAAGACTCCACAAGAGAAAGATACAGTGATATGAAGTCTCTTTAGTCCCAGCACACTTTGTCTTTTCAAATCTCATTGCTAGGTTTGTCAGAAGAGACAAGAGGTTCAGGTCTCCTCTTCCAAAGCAGTCAACAGATGCCTCAGACTTATCTTGAGAAGCATAGAAGTGCAAGGTATGTGGGACACCAAGGACAGGTGCAAGCACATAAATACAAAAGAGATACTTGCCCTGATCAAAGCACTCAGCTTTTTAAATAATCTTTTGTCCCCAGGACCTCTTCAGTTTATTACAGACAATATCAAATTCACATGGTACATTAATAAGCAAAAGGAAGCTAGGCCATACCCCCTTTGCAGGCTAGCAATGTTACCTTGGGATATAACTTCACAGTACAGTTTCACTCTACAGGCATCCTACAGTCTGTCAGAGCATAAACGTGTGGCAGACAGCTGGAGTAGGACCAGGGTAGATCCTCAAAAATGGAAACTAGATCAAGGGGTCATTCAAGATTTTATCCATCTGTGGGGAGTTCCTCAAGTAGACCTCATTGCCTGTTCTCTGAGCAGTGAGTTGGCAAAATTCTACATCAGGAATCCTTGCAAGAAGGCCTGGAAGACAGATGTCTTTTCTTTTCCTTGCACAAGAATGTTCCTGTATCCTTTTCCACCCTTTTTACTAATATCCAGCATACTTCTGAAGATTCAGAAGGAATCTCTCAAAATCATTGTGGCGACTCCCTTCTGGCCCAGGCAACTGTGGTCCTCCCTTCTTTTGGAAATGGCTAGGGACAGTTAGCATAAACTTCCTCATAGACCTGCTCTACTCACACTAGAACAAGTTTGTTTAGTACACCGCGACACCAGTCAACTGTAAGTGACTGCATGGATGATAGGATCTTAATTCTGTTTAAACACCACTTTACTGGGGACATGCAGCAGGTTCTAATGGAGGCAAGAAAATCTGCTACTAGAAAATCATACTTTAGCAAATGGAAAATGTTTTCTAGTTGTTATCAACATAACCAGCACCCATTCAGTGCTAGCTGTTCTCTCGTTTTATGATATTTGTCTAAGTTGCTATCATATGGCCTTTCTTACTCCTCTATCAAGGTTCATTTATCAGCCATTTCAGCATGTGTGCCCATGGATCCTCCTCTTTCAATGCATGCTAATGTCAAAATGTTTTTGAAAGGGGTTTTGCTTAAGAGGCCTTTAAGAAAACTGGTGGCTCCTCCTTGGGATCTTAATTTTAGAAGCTAATAGTTGCTCAATTTGAACCAGCTAACCTGGATGACTTGAGGTTCTTAACATGGAAAATAGTTTTACTGATTGCTGTGACCTCTGCAAGAAGAGTATCTGAGTTACAAGGTCTTATGGTTAGTTAGCCCTACCTCATTTTCTTTAAGGACAGAGTTAATCCTTTTGTATACCTAAAGTCGTATTAGAGTTTACTTTAAGCCAAACTATCCATCTGCCTATTTTTTCTTTAACCCAGAAATGAGGGAGAAAGGATACTCCATACCTTGGATGTCCACAGAGTACTTCGATGCTATCTTACGAGAACTAAATCTTTCATATCTTTGGATCAGTTGTTCATTTCTTGTGAAGGTAAGTAGAAGAGACAACCAGTTTCAAAACAGGCTATTTCCAAATGATTGTCTAAGGCTATTACCTTTAGTTGTAATCACCACAACAAAACTATTCCAAGCAGGGTCAAAGACCACTCTACTAGGGGCTTGACTTTCTCTATGGCATTTTGAAAATGGTTGGATTCTAGAAGCAGAAACTTGGTCCTCTGTACATACTTTGATTCCTGCTCTAGGTTTAGATTGGACTTTACAAGGACCATTCTCCAGGGTCTCCTGAACTATTCTCCTCCTGTCCCTCCTGCCTCCCAAATATAGTTAGCTAAGGTAATCTACCCATATATCTAAGGCTACTGCAGCAG
Organism: Protopterus annectens; assembly: GCF_019279795.1. Classification (NCBI taxonomy): domain Eukaryota; kingdom Metazoa; phylum Chordata; order Ceratodontiformes; family Protopteridae; genus Protopterus; species Protopterus annectens. The sequence continues at coordinate 983,031,015 of NC_056747.1, forward strand.
TGATTAATATGATGAATGCAGTACAGTTGTATAAATAAACTTATAATAGTAGATGTTCGAATGATCACGTCTGCAGTAGATACTTCCTCCCTCCATCCCTGTCTCCATTCCTATTGTTTTTTGGTTTGTTGTTTCTGCCAGGGTGTAGTTATTTATTTTCTGTTCTTACCATCATTGTCCTTTGGCACGAAAGGTTTAAAGGGCTTGGCACCAAATGTTTTTTAGTCAACTCTGCTCAACCTGCCTCGTTGTTTGGGCACATGCAAGGTTCCCTTAAGCTTTAGAATCAAACCAGCTGTTATATCCTTATAAGACTACTGCAGCAGTGATTATTTGAACATCTACTTTTATGGTAACTTTACTTAAACAACTGTACTTTCTGAACTTATCCAAGATGGCTCTGCCCACTTAGACCCAGTAGACATAGCAAATATACTTGCAGATAGTTTTAGTACAAGCTTAACCCCCTGAAACAACCGTTTATTAATTCCACACATTTCCTAATCACTTACACCTCTTGTTATCATAAAGAAACATGGTGCTGTCTAAACTAAAAATACTACTTCCATGGGGCCTGATACTTTACCTGGATACCTAATAAATTGCACCAAATATGTCATTTTTGAGCCCCTACTTCAATTATTTAACCTGAGCATAGCTACAGTTTTGTCCCTGGAGTATGACAAACAGCAGTGATTATGCCTCTACACAAGGGCAGCCTTTCCACTGATCAAGGAAACTATAAATCCATTAGCTTGACTTGTTTGATTTACAAAACGATGTCTGATCACATAGACTATGATATGAAAAATTTTATCAGGCTAGAACCACATCAGTTTGGCTGAATCCTGGACATCCTGCCTAATGAATTAAGTCAACTTCCTTGAGAAAGTCACACAGGCTGAAAACGGTGGTCATTTTGTTCACACAATATATTTGGATTTGGCCAAAGCATCTGACACTATATTCAAACTAGATGCCTTAAAAGTAGATCTGTGTGTGATGGAGTGGATGTCCAAGTGGATGAAAGATAAAGTCCATGTAGTTAATGTGACATTCATCACTTCAGAAAGTGTGAGGTAACTAGAGCTATGCCCCAGTGCTCAGTAATATTACCCCTCCATTTCAGCATCAACTTCTCTGATCTCCAAACCAGAAATAAGGACCTTTAGTTAGCTATGTTTGAGGTGATGGCAAACTTGACGTTATTGTCAATTTCTTCCTCTGATATCCATTCATTACATCAGGAACTAACTCTCATAAACAAGTGGTGTATGGAAGAAGGACTAAAATTAAATGTGAAACAGTATAGCATTGTCACATTTGGTAGACATAGCTCTCCCTCCATGTATAGCCAGTACCGCACTCAAAATAAAAGTGTATTCAGGGATCATGGAACCTTGACTGATAATTCCTTCTCCTTTGACCACCAGGTAGCAGCAGTTGTCAGAAAGTCCTTCCACTTAGCACAATTAATATCTAATGGCATATCATCCAGGTCAGAGAAGTTATTATCTCTCTATATGCTGGCCAAGTTATACTTATTATTGAGAGCAATATTGGGGTGTACCTTTCTAGACATATTAAGTAACTGGCAAGGGCACAGAGGTTCCTAACAAAGAAGATTGTTGGCCTAAAGTCCTTGAGCTACCAGGAAAGACATGAAGTGCTGTCTCTTACTTGGTTTCTTACATGGTGTTGCATGGTGATGTTTACCATGAAATTTGTGCTATTAGTAACCACATTCTCCTTGAGCTCTTGTGTCTTCATGAGTCAGACAGTTCCACTTATACTAAAGCTAGGGGTTTAAATCTCCATCAGCATATAAGTAAAAAGCACAAAGAGACAAATGTATTACCCACTTCCTATGCCACCTCTGGAACAAACTTCCCCACAAGTTAAACAAAGTGACACCCTGTAATCCTTTATACTAAACCTGGATGATTTGAAGTGTACCCAAAAAAATACTCTGAGACAGGCCTGTTGTGCCCTTCTTCAAAAGTGGGATACAGCATGAGAAAGGATATTGGCAAAGCATACATAGTCTTGTGACTCAATTGCCTTGTATTTCCTATGATCTTATTTACTGTTGTCTCTTGAAAAGAAGTGTAAAATAGATGTCAGAAAGAATGCTTGGCTAAAAAGCAGCAAGCAAAAATGTCGTTATGTATCTTTTACCAGAAGTAATTAAATCATGCACTGATAGCACAAGTTCCCCTCCATCTACAATTTACATGAAGATATCTCAAGGAAATAGTGATTACTGTAACTTTCTGCAATAAAATTATGTCAGTCACATAGTAATGAATACAAACAAACGTGTATTTACTGTATGACATTTTATGACATGAATTTGCTAATTGTACAGTGTCATAACAATATAAGGAAGTATTTTAAGAAAGTTTGAATAGCTACCATTTTTAAATGCAAAGTCCTTACCATAGATTGTTCTTGTGTTTTATAAGTACTTCCATCAGTTTTCTTTTGATTTCATTATTCCATGTTTATAGCTGTCAAGACAGTTTTTTCTGATCATAAGTACTACTTTCTGTATTGTGCCATTCTCATTTTATGATAGCTACACTGGAAAGCATTTGCTCACACTTTTCAAATATGCTTTTCCACGGTGGATATATTACCCAAGATTTGTTAGAGCCTACCACCCCTACGCAAACACACACACACACACACACACACACACACACACACACACACACACACACACACACACACACACACACACACACACTTCACTTAAGTATATTAACTCCAAGGCTCCACAATCACAGGAAAAGAAGAAAATCCATGCAGGGACAAAGAAAGAAGATGCATGAACTGAGATCTCACAATTCATCTGTTATAGCAGCAGACTCTTTCAAATAAAAAAGATTAACAGGATTAGGGAGTTTGTGCTTGATGAACTAAATGTCTACCAAAAATTAAGGAAACTGTCATGCTCTGCATACATAGCAGTGATGTAGGAGAAAACAGTGACAGAAATTTTGCAGTATTTTTTAAAAAATCTAAAACGGATTACTAGGAAACTAGGAAGAAGTGAAGGCATAATAGCTGTTGTCACTGCTGGTGTAACAACTAGGGCAGGAAAAAGAAATAATCATTTTCCATTGCACTTTTGCTTAGGCTGGTATTAGAGTCACAAAGCACAATATTTTTTTCTTAGATAGGAAGTATGAAATATTTTGACTAGTTTCACTTTATCTGTCATTTCAAACATTAAAGGGGAGGGTCTGCTTTACAGACTAGACATAAAGCTGGCAATATATATATATATATATATATATATATATATATATATATATATATATATATCTATGTCTACTTCAGATTGCCGACATTTCAAAATGCCAACAACCATATGGCCGACATTTTGTAACACCGACAACCTAAAATAGTAGTGCAAACTACTAAAAACAGTGCTGGGCAGGGGGGCAAGCACCCCTGCACCCCCTACACCCTCTGCTACTTAAATATTCTCACTCCAAGATCGCAGTACAGTGCAGGAAAGGGGAATCTCTTAGTTCCACACTGTAGCGGGATCTCCGCTATCATTTGTCGGCCTTTCAGATGTTTGATCATATGGTGTCGGCCGTATGGGTGTCGAACATTTGAAATTTCGATCAAATGAAGGACTCCCATATATATATATATATATATATATATATATATATATATATATATATATATATATATATATATATATATATATACACACATACACACACACACACACACACACACACACACACACACACACACACACACACACACACAGACATATATATCTATACATACATACACATACAAATATAATGTTTTAATTCCACGTTTTTTCCGTTCTTAGTGTGGCCTGTAGCACTCAGCACCAGGTGAGGTAAAACAGAACAGTCCATCAGTCACATCTAATGTCACGTTTCTTCCACTAAGCCAGATCAATCTATGGAAAGTCTGTGACCATTCTAAAAGTTTCAAGGCCCTGGCCAGTTCGTTATAGTGGCAAGGAGTAACAATGAAAGAAATACTCAGGGCTGGTTAAAAAGCATGTTATTTGTAGCAGTGAAAATAAAATAATCTGAACCCCAAGCCATTTTGGCAAAATCTATCCACCCACAACCCTTTTTTCTCATTTCCTTCATGGGTTTGGGGTGTCCCTGCCATGGTTGTTCTTCCATACCACTCACACCCACACCCAGTTTAGAGTGTCCAATCCAACTACTGCAAGTTTTTTTATCTCTTGAAAGACAAGACATAATTATTTTGCACTCCTGTTTTGTAGATACAGCTATACAGTTAAGTTCTTTTCTGACAAAGTTATTCCAGAAGTTCACTTTATAGGAACTGAAAAGGGCACTACCCATGAAAAGTCTTTTTGAACCCAGTTCAAAGGAGACAATGTTTTTATCCCAATTAAAAATTCATCGGCACATCATGATAATATACATTGTCTTTTTTACATACCCAGCTCCCTTCTTATTCACCCTAAGATACCTCAATAAACCATAAAAGTACACATAAAAAATACACTTGTACTGCTTCCAGACTCAAACACCACCTAATCTCACCACTTCATTAATAACATTCTCTCTCTCTCTACACACTCACTTCCTGTGAAACTATTCTGAAATGTATATACTTGTGATAACCAGTACTGTAGTTAATTTGCCCTGTTAAAATACTTTAGATAATTAATGCATATCATTTCCCAGCTTTTTGTGTTTTACATATAAACAACCACTCTTTTATACAATGCAGCCTCAATTAGTTACTCCCTGGGATTCAGTGTGAAACCTACACTGAGTTTATGTGTGTAAGCAGTGATGTGCGATCAGCAGCAGCGCCAATTACATATTCATGCCACGCACTGCATTTAACCATAAACAAGTGCGAGCAGCCAGGAAACCATGTAAACAACACAGATAGCAAACCTGTGTTTATCTCAGAGCACAATTGGTTAGTGGGATTGTGCGGAATCCCACAATGATTATCAGGGCTTAATGTAGGTTCATAGGTTGGTACTAGGCTATCGGCCCTAGGGCCTATACAAGCTTAGCCATAACAATTCCGTGGATATTTCTTCCCACCCCTGTTTAGCAGGGCGACTGACATGATCCCCGGGGTGAATTTTCTATCTCCCATCCAATCATCAAGGTTCCTTTTGAAGAGGGCCAAGGAGGCGCTCTGTTTGACATGTATGGGCAGTCTATTCCAGAGTATTGGGAGTCTCTGGGTCAGGAACCTATCCCTCCAGCATGTTTTGTTCATTGTGATGACACGGTTTAGATCCCTGGAGTGTGTGGCTCTGAGGGATTGGGATTTCTTTAAGTGGAGCATGTCCAGCAGCTCAGGGTTTGACATGGCCTTCTATGTAAAGCAGAGATTGCCTCTGAGTAGACGATATGCCACGGAGTATAGCTGGAGTTTTTTTAGATGGTCAGCATATGGCATCTTCTTTAAGCCTGTGATTCTTTTAGTGAGGTATTTCTGTGGCCTTTCCAGCTGTTGCAGATGTCTTGTGAGGTACATACCAAATGGGGCGTTATACTCTATAATGGGTCTAATGAGGGATGAGTACAGTGGGACAATGACCTCCTTTTTCCTGGATGAAAAGCCCTTAGTGATGAGGTGTGCCACATAGAAGGATTTCCTGACTGTTGTAGCAATGTGGTTATCAAAGGTGAGACCACTGTCCACCTGTGTCCCTAAGTCTCTCATCACACTTTTGATGTTTAGTGTACTACCACCTATGTGGTAATTCATGGGTACATGTTTTTTTCCAAAGGGGATAACTATACATTTCTTGGCATTAAGCTTGAGCCCATAGCTTTGGCACCAGGCATCTGTTTCTGTAAGGCCCTTTTGTAGAATATCCACATAATTTGAGAATTCAATAATGGCTCCCAGTTTGCAGTCATCCGCGAACTTTGTTAGCCAGAGTCACTTAGTGTTGGCCTGTACTTCATAGAAGTAGATGGCAAACAAGAGTGGTCCCAGGACTGAACCCTGAGGTGCTCCACTTGTCACTTGTTTGGAGCTGGATTTGGAGTCGGCTACTTTTACAGTCTGGGTTCTGTCAGAAAGCCAGTTGGCAACCCATTGAGTGATGTAGGGATTTATGCCCAGCTTAGTAAGTTTATCTATGATTCCAGAGTGAGGGATGGTGTTGAAGGCCTTGGCGAGGTCCAGATAGGCTGTGTGGACCGCCTTACCCTCGTCCACAGCTCTGGAGACTGATTCGAAGAAGTCAATCAGATTCAGGAGACAAGATCGGCCCTTCACAAACCCAAACTGGGTGGGGTCCAGTGTTTGAAGTTTGCCAATGTCTTTGTTTATAAGTTCCATGATATTGCATTCCATGCCCTTGCAGATCAGGCTCGTCAGACTGATGGGATGGTAGTTCCCGGGATCCAAGGTGGATCCCCCCTTGCAGAGTGGGATAACTGTAGCTGTGCGCCACTCAGTGGGCACGAAGCCTGAGGTGAGGCTATGATTAAACATGACACTTAGGTGAGGCACCAGTTCATTTTGCAGTTTATGTAGTACACAACCCGGGATGTCATCTGGTCCCATGGCTGCTGTATTCTTAGCTTTGGAGAGTGCGGTTTTTACCTGTGTGGCTGTGATTACCGGAATTTGGCAATCTTTTGGTATTGAGATGGGCCCTTTAGGGGGTGAGAGTGGAGTGAAGTTGGCACTAAATCGATCTGCCAGAATATTGGCAATATCCTTGGGATCAGTATATTTAATGCCATTCTGTTGTAGCTCAGAGCAGATCTGAGCATTGCCATTTAGATTCTTGACATAACTATAGAATGCCTTGTGGTTGTCTTTGGAATCTTTGACAATTTTATTTTCGTAACTAGCTTTTGAGGAGTTTATGAGGGATCTCAGCTTCTTACTGAGGCTGGTGAGGGATTTTTTTGCATCCTGGGATTTTCCTCTTTTCTGCAACAGTTTCTTCCTTCTGTTGTATAGTTTGTTTATAGCAGGGGACCACCAGATTGGCTTCGTTTTTTGGAGGAGAGCATCTTGGTTCTGTTTGGGATGGCACGATTCAAGCACGAGTGGATGTGCTTGTACAGTGCCTTAGTGTAGGATTCTGCAGTCAAACTTTCAGATCCTCTCTGTATGGGTGTCATGACATCTGTCACTTCTGACTTCAGTAGCATGAAGTTGGCTTTGGAGAAGTTTTTTAAGGAGGTTTCCTTACTGGTGAGTGGTTGTGGGATGTGGATGTCAAGGGTGATTTGCTTATGGTCAGACCTGACCAATAAGGGGGTGACCACTGGTGTGGAGCATCTATCTCTCATGTTGGTAATGACCAGGTCTAGGATATTGGAGCCCCTGGTGGGACAATGGATTAGTTGATCCAGGGCATTGGAATTTATGAATTCCAAGAACCGTTGGGAAAAGGAGTTGGTACCCGAGTAGTTTTCCCAGTTAATGTTAGTTATCTATATGGTCCAAACACAGTATAGGGTAATGTATGTAGTGCAGAGTATTGTGAAATCCTGTCCCAGGCATTCTGTAGAGAAGTTGTGTAAATGATCTGTAAGGGTACATGGACTGCCATGTAAAATAAACACTCAGGGAAAGTGTGTGTATTGAATAGGGACACACAGATGAATTGTAGGAATGAGCGAGGGAAAGACAGGGGAAACCACCTAATGTACAGCAGATGAGGGCATGTCAGTAGAATAAATATAGAAAAAAATCCATCCTTAGAAACACCAAACACTTATTAAAACAAAATAGAGAATGCAAAGCTTTTGGGCAAAGCTTTGCACTCACTATTTTGTTTTAATAAAAATTTTGGCATTTCTAAGGAAAGAGTTTTTCTTTATTTGTTCGCTCTTTTCTCTAACCTAGTTTGCCACTGAACTGTCCTATTTGTTGGTTCTACTTGTCATGTCAATGGAAGACAGTCATAGCAGAAGCAGCAATCACATATTAGGATGGTAAACTACAGACTGCAGAGTGGAACTGTGTATTATGTGACTGTCACTTAAGGTGACATAATGGGGAAGATATCTTTGTACGATAAGCGTCCTTACATGAACAGTGCAGAGGACATTTGTTAGGGATGTTATATACAGTTGGTGCAGGGTGCATATTATGAAGCTGTGCAAACTGTTTCACCTGAATATTAGTGTAATCTCTGCAAAGGTTTCCAACAAGTGGGACACAGGTAAAGGCTCATGGACAACAGTAAAAGAAACACACACAATCATGGACAATATCAGGATAATATAACCAGTAATCCCATGTCACTGACATAACATATGTGATTCTGAGTGATCAGAAATGGTTCTGCACAAACACACTTGTACAACTATTATGACATGTCAGCAATCTATGAGGGTAATCATTCACACTGTCCTGACACTGTAACATCTGCTGGAAGTGTTAGCAGGGGCACTGCTATACCTGTATGTGACATTATAATTGATACTGGTATGCATGGCTTATATAAATGACACAGTCCACACAGTCACAAATATTACCCATGGTATCAGTGTTGTCAAACAGCTATGTATGTACTGTGTGCACCACCGGAACAGGTATCACACAGGCATCTTCTTCTGGAACTATTGGAACTGGAACAGCAGGCAACGCACTCTCATATAAAGAGTCTTTTTCACAGGCTAGGTGCTGTGGTATAGGCTCGGACACCTGTATCAAATGCTTCCAATTCCACCTAAAAACTGCTCCTTGTGATTCCACAATGTACAATCGCAGCTCTGGGCAAATATTCTTCATGACTCCAATCTGATCATAACCTTTGGACGTTTGCATCCTTACCATTTCTCCTTCTCGTAATGGATTGAATGGTTTGCTGCTCATATCATAATAGGACTTCTGGGTTAGGCATTTCTTCAACAGATTGGCTTTCACTGACCTTTTGTTCTTGACACATTGAACCAGCAATTGACTACTGACTGGTAATGTGGTTCTGGTTTGTCTCTATAGAAGTCTCTGAGCAGGTGAACCAAGATGTTTATCACGAGGAATGTTTCTTAGATTCAGGAGATTCAGGAAAATGTCACTATTGTCTCATTTTGACTTTTGCAGTAATTGCTTTGCACTTTGAACTGTGCGTTCTGCCAAACCATTTGACTGAGGATACTCTGGGCTACTCGTGACATAAGTAAAGTCCCACTCTTCGGCAAATCATTTGAACTGTTGGCTTGTAAACTGCGTGCCATTGTCAAAAATAGCTTTGTTTGGAGATACATGAGTTGCAAAATGACGCTTCATTTTAGTAATGACGTATTGGATGTTAGATTGGGAAGCTGGTCAATCTCGTACCAGTTCATAGGTTCATAGGTTCATAGGTTAGTACTAGGCTATCAGCCCTAGGGCCTATACAAGCCTAGCCATAACAATTCCCTGAACATTTCTTCCCACATTATTTACTTTCCTGGACCCCTGTCTAGCAGGGCGACTGACGTGATCCCTGGGGTGAATTTCCTTTCTCCCATCCAATCATCAAGGTTCCTCTTGAAGAGGTCCAAAGAGGCACTCTGCTTGACTTTTGGAGTAACAGTCTGCTAATACCAAGTAATGTTGACCATTCCACTCAAAAATGTCTGTAGCTACTGTCTACCAGGGTAGTTTTGGAATCTGGTTAAGATGAAGTGGTAAATAAATAACAAAATTTGCCCAAAAGAGCGAAAACAATAACTTAAAACAAAAATAAATAAAAATGCCACCACACTGGTGCGACCTCAGTCAGAGAACTGGAGAAACTTTAATGTTAACAACAAAACACACCAAGCTGTTTCACCCTGTGTACTCAGGGCTTCATCAGAGTGACGTGACTTCATTAAACCCATCTTTAAATACTAAAATACTAAAAGTGATGTCACATTGTAGATTAATTCATTAATAATTCCTAAAGTAACATGTTTTTGACCTCAAACCTTAAAAAGTGTCTAATACACCACTGTAGCTGTAAAACCAACACTAATCACTGCTTGTAAATCATTGACAAAAGACATAAATATAAAAACATAAAATCAACTTTGAATTAATGTTTTATGCTCTTAACAATCAATAAAATCAAATCTGTGCTGCCTTTAATTTCAACACTGAACTTAAAGAAACATTGTCATTAAAACCCGGGAGGGTTGTGGCATTGGTCCTGAACTTCCAATCCAATTCTAACTTTTCCAAATAAGTTTTCAAATCACCACCTCATCCATAATCGATCACTTTATCAATAATAAAAAATAAATAAAATATACAATAATAAAAAATAAATAAAAACTTATTAAAACTTTTTTTTTAATTATAGATAGAGTGATCGATTATGGAAGAGGGGGTCTGATGAAGGCTGGTGTTACAGCCAAAAGCACTTACCAGGATTTCAGTAAACCTGGACCGTATTTTTGAGCTGCTGGTATTGTTTATTAGTTTGTTCGTATTTTATAACTGTCTGTATTATACTAATATCACAGTTAGAGACAGTGTTTGCCCACAATCTGTAGTCCTTCAGACAGCTGTTTGGTCACAGGATGTGTATGTCATTTGTGATGTCTGTGACTTACATAATGGACAGGAAAGGGCCTAGCAGACAGCCCTGATGTATGGACCTTATCACTGGACCTGAGATATAGGTCACTTCACACATTTCAACATATATAGATGCCACGTATGTGATCCAATGGTCTACTCACTTGGTGATTTAGGTGTTTATGGCCACATCTGACAGTGCTGAGTGAATACCTCTGTGCAGATTTGTGTCAAATGCTTTGGGATTCTCAAGTTCAGAAGGATGATACTGTTGTCATCATGCATGCCCTCTATGACCTCTTTGAGGACATCTAACAGATGACTCTTTGAGGACATCTAACAGCTGTAACAGATATGATGTAGCATTAACAACTCACACAGGTCTGTTGTACACAGCTGAGATATTACTGTTGTCCATTTTGAAAAGGTCCATGATCACATGCTAGTCCACCTGACAGATGAGGAGAGTTAGGATGTGTCTATACATGCATCAAGTGTTGTTGTCCCCCAACTCAGATGGATGCATGTTGATGTTCACCCTTCTACAGGAACATAGTCTGTATGGAGAGTGCGCTGAAGTGTGTATTCAGCTATATCAGGAAGGTGTATGTGCTGAGTCACCCTATAGGTGATCTGTGATGTCACTTCCCATTGATTCTGTGTGATAGGCCTGGATGAAGGTAGGACAGTGACACAATGCCCCATGCAGGTATCATTGAGAAGCTGTCTCAGCTGGAGATTAACTATTATGTCACTAGATGGGTAACCAATACGGTCACCGGCAAAAAACATACTGTGAAAGTTGGTGAATCAACCTGTACCAGTAGAGCTGTCACCACTGGCATACCCCAGGGATCTGTGCTTGGCCCTTTACTGTTTGGAATCTATTTCCCAATAGTTCAGGCTAAAGTATACAGCCTTTAGCTTACCATGTTTGCTGATTCTTGCATATTAGGTGCAATCATTCAGTCCACCAGTGATAATAACATACTACAGGAGGGGCTAACACCGACAAATGATTGGTGATAATGCCACAGGGTCTACAAATAAATGCAAAAATGTGTCTTTATTTTGTCCTTCAGTAAAGTGGAATTCCCTGCTAATTAAAGCATTGAAAATGCTCCCACTATGCTGAAACCCAATGATGCAAGAGCTGGGAACACATGTAGATAGCAAGCTGAACCTTGACTACCAAGTGTCCATAGTGATATTGAAAGCCTATGTTGTGCACATCATAAGTCATGCCATCATATTCAGATCTGAGGATTATATAACAGCACTGTACTCAAGCCTCATCTGAACACTAATGCAGTATAATGCTTCCTTTAGCATGTACCTCAACAGATACATGCAACAGATGGAGAGACCACAGGGGTTTCTCAGCAAGAAAACACAAGACCTACAAACCATGCCATGATGGATGTGGACAGACTGAAAGCCATGTCACTGTAATCTGTAGAGTATAGGATGAGATGACTTCTGCATGGCCTCCAGGCCAGTCTCTGACCCTGTCCAGGCGGGAATAGTGCACATCCACAAATCAGATATAGGTGATGACATCAACAGTTTCTGGTAAGGAGAATATGGTTATAGCAGGATCCCACATGCTGGTATAAAAGGTTGTCTCTAATGTCAAGCAAGTGCATAAACACACACCATTTGACTGCAGAGACAACAGAACCCCTACCTATCCAGGTGGGAATAGTGCACATCCACAAATCAGATATAGGTGATAACATCAACAGTTTCTGGTAAGGAGAATATGGTTATAGCAGGATCCCACATGCTGGTATAAAAGGTTGTCTCTAATGTCATACAAGTGCACAAGGACAGACACACCCCCAGATGACTGAAGCACCCCTACCTGTCTATGTACAGAAACTATAGAACTCTGTATTTAAGTGCCACAGCTCAAGTCTGATTTGGAGTGTATCAGACGGCACTTTATAGGTGATGACATCAGCAGTGTCTGGTGAGGAGAATATGATAATAGAAGCGTCCCACACATTAGTGTGAAAGGCTCTCTCTAATGTCAAGCAAGTGCACAAAGATAAACATACACAACAGTTGACTGCAGTGAAAACAGAACCCCTACCTATCTAAGCACACAGACTACAGAACTCTATATTTAAGGCAAGCGCCACGACTCAAGTCTGACTTGGAGGGTCTTGGACAACACTTTATAGGTGATGAGATCAGCAGTGTCTGGTGAGGAGATTATGGTAATAACAGTGTCCCACATGCTGGTGTAAAAGGCTCTCTCTAATGTCAGGCAAGTGCACAAATACACAAACACGTGCACACACACACACACACACACACACACACACACACACACACACACACACACACACACACACCTGACTGTAGTGAGAACAGAATCCTCTACCTAAGTGCTTAGACTACAGAGCTCAGTACTTTACTCGAGCAGCATGGCATAAGACTGACTTTTACAAGGTTGCAGGACAACTTATAGTGGATGACGTTAGTAGTAGATGTTGGAGAGAAGATGTTGAGAGGCCTTTATGAAATGGGTGGGCAGGCATGTACAAGTATTAAAATACTGTCCATCTATGGGATTTGAGTGATAACTGTTTGATACACACTTATGCTGTTCTGGCTAGATACACACACACACACACACACACACACACACACACACACACACACACACACACACACACACACACACACACACACACACATCCACAGTTGACTGCAGTGAGAACAGAACCACCTACCTAAGTACACAGACTACAGAACTCAGTACTTTACACAAGTGCTACAGCACAATACTGGCTTTTACAAGGCTATAAGACAACTTATAAGGGATAATATCAGTAGTGGATGTTATAGAGAAGATGTAGGGAGACCTGCATAGGTTCATAGGACATTAATAGGCTAATGGCCTTCAAGCCTTTACAAGTCTAGCCATGTAGAAGCCTGAGTACCCTTATTGACCATCGTTAGATGGGCATTGTTAGCAGAGCGGTTTTGTGATCAGCATTTATGGTCACCCATCCAGTTGTCAAGGCTGTGCTTTAATAGAGTCATTGAGGAGCTCTGCTTCACATGGAGTGGCAGCCTATTTCAGAGGAGTAACAATTGCTGTGAGATATATCTGTCACTTCAGCATGTTCTATTTATGTAACAGGCTAGGTTGAGATCCCTGGAGTAAGTTATTTCTGTCCCATTTGATTTGCGGATGTCCAGCATTTCCATTACTGCAGAATCCAAGACTGCTGTGTAGGCCAGGCAGAGGTTGCCTGTCAGCAGCCTCTATGATACTGAGTACAGTGACAGGGCTTTCAGTCTTTCCATGTATGTCATCTTTTGGAGGCCCTGGATTCTTTTGGTCAGAAACCTTGGTCTATCCTGTTGCTGCAGGTATCTGGTGAGGTACATACAAAAGGGAGCATTGTTCTCAATTAATGGTCTGATAAGGGTAGAGTACAGCGGAGCTATGAAGTCTCTGGTCTTGGATGTGATCTCCTTATTTATAAGGTGCACAATGTAGAATGCTTTTCTTAGCACTGTGGACAGATGTTGACTGAAGTTTAGACTGTTATTAACTTGTGTTCCCAAGTCTCGCACCACTAAGTTTGAGTTAGAGGGGCGCTATCTATATCATAATTAGCAGGGGCTACTTCTTTGCCAAAGGGGAGAATAAGGCATTTTTTGGAATTGTTTCAGTCCATGAGTATGGTACCATTTGTCTGTGTCAACCCTTTCTATAATATGTTTGCATTGTTGGGGTACTGTATGTGATTGTGCTCAGTTTATAGTCATCTGCAAACTTGGCAAAGCCATAGGCCATCTACCTTCGCCTGAACTTCAGAGAAATAGTTTCCAAACAGTAGAGGGCCCAGCACAGATCCTTGTGGTACTCCACTGGTAACTGGTAACTGGTCTACTGGTGGAGTGGACTTCCCAACTTTGACAGTGTGTGTGTTCTATCAGTGAGTCAGTTGTCTACCCATCTAGTAATGTATGGGTTAATTCCCAAATGGAAGAGTTTCTGTATGATACCTGAATGGGGGCTTATGTCAAAGGCCTTGGCTAAAGGAAGATAGGGGGTATGTACTGTTTCCCCCTCTCCAGGGCTTTGGTGACATTCTCAAAGAAGTTCACTAGATTTAATAAACAAGATCTATCTTTGATGAAACCAAAGTGGGTCAGGTCAAGAGTTTGAAGGCTGCCTATGTCCTTGTGGATAACGTCCATGGTGATTCTTTCCATAGCTGCAGATAAGGATGGTTAGGCTTATGGGTCATAGTTCTAATTCTGCATGTTACCAGATTGATGTGCATTGCATATCACACATTTGTTAGTAATTTGTGTATTGTGGTTGATATATTGTGAGTAAGTACTGAGAGACCAGGGTTGCAGTGCATGAGGTTAAGCAACACATGGCTGCATTGAAAATATGTGACATATTGTTAGATAGGGGCTTCAATTTGTTGTTTCCGCATATAGAGTAAGTGTACAGTAAACATTATTTATACATGGTAATAGTGAGTTTGCATAGCGCAGCAGCAAGCAACGGGTTTGTGCAATGGTTGGCAAAGTGTTTGCACATGCAAGATACAGATTTCCATTACTTTCCCTGTTTGCACATAGTTAAGCAGTGCTCAGACATAAGACTCATTGCTAAAATTCTGAGAATTAGTATTGAATGTATGAAACATACCTGCTGCTTAGCTGACTCTGTGGCAGTAGGTGTAAATGATTAGATACATTTCTTTTTGAGCCCAGATGATGCTGAGTTCAGAACCAGGTGTATGTAATAATTTTAAATTAACAGTGATAATACAGTGACATTGTTCTTTATAGTACATTCAGCATGTGTTACTCTGTGTTGACGTGGTGCGGTGGGATTACGCGACATGACAAGGAGCTAACCACAGCAATGCAATGCAATGCACTTTTTGGCCTCTTCACAAATATAGAGGCCAAAAAGTGAAGGGATCCATTGCTTTTTCTGGTACTTATGTGTGTTGTATGTGATTCTATTTTTTGACCAGATTATATGTGTTAAAATATATGTGTTAAAATGGAGTAGATAAGACATTTGTGAAATACACAACAAGCAGGGGGAAGAACAAAGGGAAAGCAATACAGGAAAGTGCAGGAGGGAGGTTGGAAAGAACCATAGCTATCCATTTCTTCAACAGTGTAAACTGAAAAAATGTGCAGAATATTAGCTGAATTTGGACTGTCACCTGTAGAAAGAGGGGTGACAACAACATAATCATGTTGTATAGCCAATTGGACCAAAGTACGTGTGTCAACAAGACACTTGTGTGAAATGGAGAGCTCTGTATGGAATGATCTCTTTTTTTGTGGGACAGTAGCCCATTTTTTCTTCAGTAAAAGATGAATGCTGAGTAAGAGACACTGGTATTTCTGAGTCAGGTAAGTTGGTTAGGTGAGGAAGCAATTGCAAGCAAATAAGATAAACAAGACAAGACACAGGGACAGCCAGGGGCACAAACCGTTGGAGGACACCATGATTGGGGTGAGGGAGGGGACAACTCAGTCTCATGCTCATCAAACATGGCGACAGGGAGGATCTAGTCTTTTCCCACTAGACTGTCATCACTGTCCACTTACTCTGCTGGCAACTGGAGTACTTGATGTCTTCTCCTCCTGTGTACCATGAGAGAGAGAGAGTAACTTGTCCATCAGGCGTAGGCATACACCAATGGTGTGGTGCACAACCCTACGGACCAACCCTGGGATCGCCTGGCAGGTGGTAAATACCCAGCTTTGCCACTGTTCCTGGAGGGTACCACAGCACTAGCTACTGGGGCAGTACTACCTGAGGGTGCAGGTAGTGCAGGGTAGCAAAGGCACTGCTGTCAGATTGGGTCCCAGATGTACTGGACATCAGTGCTGGAGCCAATGGAGCAGGAGAAGGCTGATCCACTGGCACTGGCCTACCTCACTGTGCTCTGAAGCATTCAGTAGTTACAGATGGATGACATGGAGACATTTTATCAACACATAATAAAAAAAAGATATAAGGGTTGGGGTGAGAGAGAAAAAGAGATAAAATTAGTACCATTATATGCGACATACAATGTATTAACACAATTATACAATTATTTTATCTGAGGTATTACATTTAAGTATACATACTAACAACTACACATTATAGCTACATAATACTGAAAGTAATCCTTGAAATGTGCAAATATTGCACATATATTTGGTCCAATTATACAGATTACAGTTAACAACAGGGCATTTATGCCACTTCTGTAGGGTTGAATTTTATGTAATATTATTAAAGAAATGCAGTATTCTATAGTTGTTACTTGTGATATTTGAACCCACAACCTCTGACTACAGTGTTGTACTTGACTCCTAAAGTTCATTTGTGCTACAGACTTATGCATGCATAATTGCTTTTGCAGTTAGTATATGCATGCTCAATTTGCTGCAACAGTATAATAAACCCAAAAATCTATCTTTAACTTTTAAAGTTAAAATAGTACTTCCCAGTCTCTACATTCGATTAGCATGAGCCCATCTATTAAACTCTATTTCGGCATTAGTTGTGGAAAGAACAGAAAAGAACAGAAGAGCATTATGAATACTAGTCTTGCCTATGTTTAGCTGACTTTGTATTACAGATACTGTCTTATTGTCATACTTATACAGTTGTGGGATGTCAGCAGTTTGAAATTCAGTCAACCACTGGTTGAGGGTATCGGTCCCTCTTGAGCCTTTGTAGGTCATTAAAATTATGCCTACACTGTTCTCTATTGCATGGGATGCCAGTAGCACTGGATGTAACCTGAGCCAAACTACTCCAAGCTTCAGACTTGTACTGGGAGCCAGAATAGCCCCCATGAAGAAGCCTTTGGCTTTGGCACTTTACCAGGACTCCAGTAAATATCCTGGACTCCTGAACACCACACTTCTGTGTCCTAAAATTGCCACTTTCACCTCTAACTCCAGACATGGCTAACACCTGAACTAGAGCAATGGCAACTAATGATTTCCTACCATTTCCTGTTATTACATTTACTGGTAGTACACAAACCTGAGTAAAAATGCCAACAGCATTTGCAAAATGTTAAGAAGAGAGCAGCAGTGCCAGGCAGATTGGAAATATTTTTTTTTTAATTGAAAGGTTAATCTGACACTTGGCCTTAGTTTGAGGGGTGTTTGCTGTTGTATCTTGGAAATAATAATTGACAATTGGAAGGTAACTATTAGGTGATTTAAGTTTTCAGACATGCACTGGGGGCATAAATGTCATGACCTGAAACATATGATGTGAAGTTGTTCAGTCTCGCTGTTCATTCTTACGCATGGGTTCAGAGCCAATCCCTCGGTTACTAGTCGGCTGCTTTCACAAGCTTGAAATTTTAGAGTAGCTCGAGGCCAAGTCCCTATCCCATGATGCTCTCTGTCTCACCCCAGATATAGTTTGCCACTGCAGCAGATCGGAAGTTGAGAGAGAGCTTGGGCCAGTATTTCTTACTTTTACTTAGTTATTGGATAGTTATCTTTACAATCATTTATATAAATTGTGTGTTCTTGGCGAGTTAGCCTTAGCTTTTTGTTCAGGCTCTGTCCTTGCTGTTTTTGATGATATTTTCGTCTTTATAGAGCGGCTGCTCTTAGGCCTTTTTGGCCACGTTTTTGTTTATCCCCTATCATGTTTTATAAAAAGTTAGAAAAGTTTAGAAAATTTAAATCTTTATAGTTAGAGTTTGAATATATATTAGCTCTGTAGACTTTACAGCTTTAACATTTTTTCTGTGTGTGTTGTTAGCTAGTCCAATATTAGATTGGTCTACTTTTTTCTAGAGTAGTTTGTCTTTAGATAGTTTTATATATATATATTTAGACTGAGTTATATACTGTTTGTATTCTTGATATGGCTGATCATAAAGAGAAAGAAAAGCAAAAGTCTGGATTTAAGAAATGCCCTAAATGTGGGCAGAAAATGTCTATAACTGATCTGCATGTCAGTTGTGTGCACTGTTTGGGGGCAGTCCATCTTCAGGAGGACTGCTCCATTTGTCACTCCTTTAGCAGCAGGGTATTACTGGAATGCAGGAGGAAACTGGTAGACAGGGGTTTGCTGAAATCAGATTTCCAGGAATCGTTGGACAAGGCTGACCAGACTTCAAAGTCTTCGAAGGGTTCGAAATCTTCAAAGGCTTCGAAGTTGTTGGCTCCAAGCCTTGCTGAGAAGGTGCGGTCTCCGGTTCCGCAGTCTTTGCAGCTGAGCACCGATCTTGTGTTTCGGAGCCAGTATTGGAGCCGGTCTCCGAAACTTTGAAGTCTCCCATTTTGCAGTCGGTGGCTTCTTCTATACCGTCTACTCGTGCTTTGAAAACCCTCTCCGATATGGATGTGGACCGAGTGGTGCAGAGGCTTCTCGAGAATCTGGTACTAGCCAAATTATTATCGGCTTCGACCCAACCGATTTCAGAGCTGAAGAGAGTTTTACCTGCTGTGTCTCCTCCTCCTCCTCCGAGCCGAACCTGGCCTTCCGAGCTGGGGGAGGTGGAACTGATGATTGTGGAACCTTTGGAACCGAGGCCTGTTCCAGTGCCATCAGCTCCGTCAACTCCGACTACTTTGGTGCTGTTCGAGGAGTCTGGGAGCTGACACTCTCTGGTCGACTCCAGGGGGGCAGAGTCAAACTGATGGGTCTGTTCCTACCCTTCCCCTCGGAGCTTCGGCATGAATGAGCTTGGCTCCTTCCTCTGGGTTGGAGCCCACTGTGTCGGTGCCTGGGAGGTTGCCATCTTCTTCAGAACTGGCTGCTTCCTCGCGTCAGAGCAGTGGAGTCTTCAATGCTATGACGAGGGTTATGTCTTCCAAGACTCCTACGTCATCAGGGCCTTCCTCCTCCTCTCCTAAAGTTCTGCTTTCTACCTCTACATCACACGTCCCTGTAAAGCTTTGAGACCCAGAGCCTCATGTAGCCCCATTGGGTGACCCATGTTCTACTGAGACCTCACCAGAAACTCCTACTGATGAGATTCCTAGGAAGAAGCTTTGCAAGAGGAGGCATTTAGATTCCCCGCAGGAGTCTATCACATCAGATACTGATTTAGAGGAGTCAGAAGGGTCCCCACGGTCCTCCTCGAGGATATCTCCTTTGCTGATATCCTTGAAGTCCTTAAGCAGAGGAGTGACTGGCAGTCTGTTAGCCCTACTGATGATGAGTTGATGCTCCTGAAGGCCTTTGGGTCTCAACCCTCCACCTTCTGGGTGACTCCACTCTTCGATGAACTAATGGAGTTGGTTGCTCAAAGGGCACGGGAGTCTCCTGATACTGTGGAACCTGTCCCTTGGAGGCCTAACAAATTTATTACATCACCCCAAGACAAAATGTTCCTTACCAAGGGAATGCCGGTTGATGCCATGGTGGTGGCAGCGGCCACCAAGAAAGAGATGTCTGAAACCTCTTCTACTGTCCATCCTCCTAATAGAGATTCCAGGACTATGGACAGGTATGGGAAATGCATCTTTAGTTTAGCGACTTTTGCTATGCGATTGCTCAATTATTTGACACATTTTACCCATCTTCAAAGAGACCTCCTAAAAGAGCTTGGAGATACTCTACAGGGTAGTAAAGCTGAAGGCATCCCTGATAAGGTGATGCCTTTCCACCAATTCCCTGATTTCGAAATTCTTGCAGAAAGCCAAAACCTGACGCATTTGTCAGGGGCTCTTCATCCTTCTCTTCATTCCCTCAGATTGACAGCTTGACTGCTCCAATTTCCAACTTAGCCAGGTCACACGATTTCCTTGTATCCTGTCATAAAGCTTCCACCAGAAAGTTGTACGCCAGCAATTTGCTTTTTGGGCTTTGCAAAATAATATTGACCCATACGTTGCCCCAGTTGCTAGCATTTTAGAATTCCTGACTAAGCTTTTTAATGAAGGTGCTGCAGCTGCCACCATACAAGTTCAATTGGCTGCAATTTCGAATTTTCACCTCAGATCTGAAGGTTCTAACCTAATGTCTCACAGGTTATGTAGTGCCTTCTTAAAAGGTACCATACATCTTAGACCACCAGTTAGACAATGTTTTACTCCCTGGAATCGGAGTTTTGTGTTATCACTGATTATTCTTCCTCCTTTTGAGCCTGCATCATCCTGCCAATTAAAATTTCTATCTTGGAAAACTATCTTCTTGTTAACCATTACTTCAGCAAGTAAAGTGTCCAGACTTCAGGACCTATCTATCAAGCCCCTATATTTGGTGTTTCACCCCGACAGAGTGTCACTGAGGGCTAACCCTTCCTTCCTTCCAAAGGTATGTTCAGAAGCTAACCAGAATCAAACTATTGAACTCCCAACTTTCTTCAGTAAACATTCTAACAAGCTGGAGTATATGTTGCATAAACTTGATGTTCACAGGCAATTAAGATTCCATTTGAACAGACTTTAGGAAATCAGTACAACTCTTTGTTTCTCATGCTGACACCAAGAAAGGACTACCAGTATCCAAAGTTACTCTTTCCAAATGGTTAACTGATTGCATAAAATTCACATATTCCTCAGTGACAACCATTAGGACATAGAGTGAAAGTGCATTCCACTAGGGCTGTTTCTACTTCCTCAGCTTATGCAGCTAGGCTGCCTTTGAACATTATATGTGCAGCTGCCACTTGGTGTAAGCCTCATACCTTCAGCACGCGTTACAAAGTAGATAGGGCCTCCAGGAATAGGGGTTCCTTTGGTTCCACTGTCCTCAGGAATATACTCCTGTGAGCCACCCAGGATGAAGGGTGCTTTGGATGCTACCCATGTGTAGTAATGAACGGCGAGATTGAAAACATCACATAAAGAAGTTATATACTTACCATAACATTCCATGTGAGTTGTTCATCTCGCCTTCATTTTTACATTCCCACCCTTCCCCCTCCAGGCTTCTTGAAGAACGAGTAAGACTTTGCGGTCTGGTGGGTCTTGTTCTAGGATTTCTTACTCTGGCTGAAGTACTGTTTATGTGTTATCATGTTATACATGTTAGGATCAGCAAACTATATCTGAGGTGAGACAAAGAACATCATGGGATAGGGACTTGGCCTCGAGCTACTCTAAAACCTCGAGCTTGTGAAAGTGGCTGACTCAGAGCCGAGGGATCAGATCCGAACCCATGTGTAAGAATGAAGGCGAGATGAACAACTCACATGGAACATTCTGGTAAGTACATAACTTCTTTTTTTTTTTGGTGTTATACACTGGTAAAATTGATTTTTAAAGAATGGGATTCAAACCTAGACATACAGGACAAAACCTTTTCTTCCAGAGCAGTGACTTTCCATCTTTGCCACAGAAGAAGTGCTGCTCACACATAGTCAGGAATCATTCATAAAGCTAAGTGACAGTCTGAGGTCTTACATGTATGGGTATGACCTGACAAGGTTCTTGTAGATAGATCCAGCTGTGTATGCATCTTATTTAAATGTGAAGGCCATCCAAGTTCAGAGAGCAGAATTATACTTAGAGAAATATAGTAGACATTATACCTCCAGTCATACATCTGAAAACACAACAGGGGTGTCTTAGTCCTCATACATATAATTCATATCAGCTCCACTATCTAAAGTGTTATAAGTGAGAGTGAATGTAATGGAAAATGGAACAGCAGTAAACATGTGTGAAATACCTTGTATTAGAACCCAAGACCATGTGTATAGCAGCTTTGCATTTAACACCTGTTGCCACAAGAATATTGAAATGACACTTGTATATGTTTCAGTTCATTGCTATAAACTGCACTGCCACAGCAGTAAAAATAGTTTGCACATCCTGTAGTAAAACTCAAGACCAACTGTATTCCAGCCCTACACTTACACCTGCTGCCAGAGAACTAGTTATATGACAGTTCCATCATTTCCGATTCATTCCTAAGTTCTCTGCATTAATAGACAACCAATGTCAATTAGTGTGTTTGCGTGGTGCCCAACAGAATTAATTGAATGTATCTATTTTCAATTATTGACTGTCTGCATCCTGTTCCAGGTGTTCAATGGCTGCACATGTTGGGGAACGTTGTTAACTGCAGTGCAACATCACTTAGTGATGTTCCACGATGGAAAGCAAAAATTGCAATAAAATATCCTTTTTGACCTTTACACTTTTACAGATGCCCTGCCTGCAGGTGTTCTGCTTCCTGTGTGGGCCACTAGTCCTGATTTGCACACTGCTAAGTGTCGTGCAAATGAAATAAGCACAGACAAACCTGACATTCATTTCCTGCATTTCACTTGTGTGTGCTAAGCCGCTCACCACACAAAGACTGGCAAAAAAAAGGGGGGGATAAAAAGGAAAAGTAGTTGAAATTAAGAAATGCAATCAATGAAATAAACACTACAACATGTTTGTTAGTACACAGGAAATATATTTAGATAAGTCTGGATTTCAGCTCTCACTCCAGTGAACATTTAGAACATAGTAATGGTTCCTTATCCCTCTTTGCCACACAAACAGCTTTGCAGTAGGGAACAGATACAATCAACTACAATATCATCCACAACCATTTAAACCATTTGACAGTTATTTGTATATGTATTAATTTCAGATGTGGTGCACTGAGTGGTCACACAACCATTTATGACTGTTGCTTGCAAAAATGCATCTCTGTCTTACCTCTCTGTTTTTTTGCCCATTCTTGTCTTATCTCACTGGTAATCTGAGAAATTCAGTTTGTAAGGCATTCTATATCAATGTCCTTAAAATGTGTGAGGATATTAAATGGCAGTAATATAAAGTAGTCAACAAATGAAGGGGGAGGTTGGATGTTAATGAACAGAACATGTGAATTGTGTGCTACATACTTACATTTACAACCTTGATAAAATTACTGATACACTTTGTAAGTCTGGCTTGACACACCCACTGGAAGTAGGGCAGTTAGCATTGCTGTTGTGTTTCCTTATCCTTATCAGTAATCATTCACAGTTGCAATCCATTGGCAACAGACACTGAAGGATTGCCTGCACTATGTTTACATCTATCACACAGAGCCAAGTATTTGGGATTCAGTAATTCTGTTGAGTTCACACCTCATTTGCATATTCAATGTGCTACACAGCCCTGAGTCTACACCATAAAAAGGCAACTATGCAGCTAGGAAACCTGAAAATGAGGAGACTTGTTAATGTGGAGAACACAGATGAAGCTATTACTTTGGGATGTATCTGCACAGAATACTACTGACATTGAGAAGGTATGCTTGCATTTTTATAGGTTCATAGCTTCATAGGTGTTTACTAGGCTAATGACCACAAGGGACCTTTTAAGCCTAGCCATGCATCCCAAATCTCTGACAAGTTCTGATACCCTTGATAAGTGTAAGCATGGGCCTGGGAGATGAACCACTTACAGGTTACCTGTGTCCATTAGAGACACAGGTGCCAAACCAGGCATGAATTTCCAGTTTCTCATCCAATTGTCCAAGTTGCACTTGAATTGGATTAGGGAGGAACTCTGCTTCACATGGATGGGGAGCCTGTTCCATAGACGTGGTAGTATTTGGGATACATACCTATCTCTGCAGAAGGTCCTCTTTATATCACAGGCAAGGTTTAAGTCTTTAGAATGGGTAATTCTGGTGCTGTTTGTTTTGTGGATATGCAGGAGGTCCATCAGAGTGGGGTCTGACAATGCTTTGTGTGCTATGCATAGATCTCCCTTCAAAAGCCTGTAGGGGACAGAATATAGGGATAGGACCTTGAGGTGGTCTGCATAGGACATTTTACTTACCCCCTGTAGTCTTTTAGTGAGGAACCTCTGTGGACGTTCCAATTCTTGTATATGCCTGGTTAGGTACATACCAAAGGGAGCATTGTATTCAGTGATAGGTCTGATGAATTCCGAATACAGTGGAACAATGACTTCCTTGGATTAGATGCCATACCCTTGTTTATAAGTTGCGCAACATAGAATGAGTTCCACATCACTGAAGACACATGATGGTCAAAGGCTAGATTACTGTCTATGTGTGTCCTGATGGCCCTGACTACGGGGTCAACTCTAAGGGGTGTGTTGTCAATATGATAGTTACCAGGGATGGATGACTTCACAAAGGATACTGTTACGCATTTCTTGGTATTTAGTTTTAGTCCATGGCTTTGACTCCAATTGAGTTTGTCAGTAATGCCTGAGTGGGGTATTGTGTAGAATGCCTTGGCCAGGTCAAGGTAGGCAGTCTAAACAATTTTGCTCTCATCCATTGCTTAGGTGACCTTCTCAGAGAAGTCCACCAGGTTTAGTAGGCATGATCTGACCTTGACAAAACCAAACTAGGTTTGGTCCAGTGTCTGGAGGTTTAGTGTATCACTGTTGACCATCTCCATGATAATTTTTTCCATGGCTTTACATATAAGACTAGTGAGACTTTTGGCACTATGTTGCTTAAAAGCTTCCACAATTACCTGATTCTCAGGGTCACTGTAGGACAGTTTTGGGGGATTGAGACACTTGGGTGCCATAGTCCTAGGTGACCTAAAACATAACAGAAGGATAATGCACATAAGTATCACATAACTAAAAAAAAATCCTGTTTCCAAATAAAACAGAAAAGGTAGCATGTCACTATTACCCACTGGAGAAACATAAAACAGTCAAAATATTTAAAATATGAGCAACAGGAATTGTGTGGCTGTAACATATTACATTCACACACAAAGCAAGGCTGGATGCAAAACAAGGAGAGTAACAATAGCAACATATCCTTGTTTGTGAAAAACAGGAATGCAGCCTTGCTCCCCCACCCCCCCAAAAAAGGCAGATGACACATTTTGCTAACAAACCATCACTGAAATGCTAAACATGCTATCAGATGAACTGTCCCTAAAACATGTGTACATATTTAACACAGAACATTCCATTTTAAGTTATTGCCAATTATGTATATCTGTGAAATGCCCTGAAAAACATGCCCGTGCCATCAGTACACTTCTAAGTAATGCATACGGATAAAATTAGCATTTGCTAATTAATATATATATATATATATATATATATATATATATATATATATATATATATATATAAATAGATTTTTCTTAATGACATTTCAGCATATGCAGTATATAGCTGAAAAATGGAAGCATACCTTCTCAAGGTCAGTAATCTTCTGTGTAGATATATTCCAGAGTAATAGCCTTTTCCTGTGTTCTCCACATTAACAAGTCTCCTCAACTTCAGCTTCTCTAGCTACATGGTTGCCTTTTTATGGTGTAGATTCAAGGCTGTGAGCACAGTGAAGTACAAATTAGGTGTGAACTCATTAGAATTGCTAAATCCCAAATACTTCTCTCTGTGTAGCAGAGTGTGTAGACACTCCCTAAGTGTGTGCTGCAAATGGATTCCACCTGTGAGTGATTACTAGTAGGGAGAAGGAAAACACAACAACTATATAGACTTCCCTACCTCAGGTGTGTCAGGTTAGCCTTACAAAGTGTAAAGCAATTTTATCAAGGTTGGAAATGTAAGTGAGCAGTACAGAATACACATGTTTGTACATTAACATCTAACCTCCCCTTCATTTGTTGACAACTCATATTATTGCCATTTAATATCTTTATACATTTTAAGGACAATGGTACAGATTGCCTTATAGACTGCATGTCTCAGATTACTGCTTAGATAAAACAAGAATGAGCAAATGACAAAGAGAGGTAAGACAGACCTGCATTTTTGCAAGCAATAGTCATAAATGGTTGTGTGATCACTCAGTGCACTATATCCGAAATTAATACATGTACAAATAACTGTCATAGGTTTGTTAGTTCTGTGGATGACATTGCAGTTGGTTGTAGCAGAATGATTTCAGTTCCCTGCTACAAAGCATTTGCGTGGTAAAGAAGAGTAAGGCAGCCATACTGTGTTCTAAAAGTTCTTTGGAGTGAGAGTTCAAATCCAGATCTATCTAAAATATTTCGTGTGTAGTAGCAAACATGTTCTACTATTTATTTCATAAATTGCTTTTCTTCATTTCAACTATTTTTCCCATTTATTTCTTTTTTTTTTGGCCAGTGTTTGCATGGCGTGCAAACAAGGACAAACAAGGGAAACAGAGGTTTGGGTGTGCTTGTCTCATTTACATGACACTTAGTAGTGAACAAACCAGAAATAGTGGCCCACACAGGAGGCAGACAGAACACCTGCAGACTGTAAAAGTGTAAATGTCAAAAAGGATACATTCTTACAATTTTTGTTTTCTATTGCGCAATGCTGCTAGGCAACATTGCATGACGGTCAGCAAGGTTCCCCAACACCTGCAGCTACACACAGATAGTGAATAACTGAAAATGAATACATTCAAGTAAGTCTCTTGGGCACTATGCAAACAAGCTAAGCAGTGTTGCTTAGCAGTTAACAGAGTGAAATTAAGAAAGATAGGAAACTATGGAACTGTCATGTAACTAGTCCTGTGGCAGCAGTTATACGTGTAGGGCTGCCATACACGTGGTCCTGGTTTCTAGTACAGGATATTCCAGACATTTGTACTGTTGTTCCATTTCTCATTGTAGTCATTTTCACTTATACCACTTTAGATAGTGGAGCTTGAATGAGGGGATAAGACATCCTTATTGTGCTTTCAGATCTATGATTGAGGGTATACTGTTTACTATATTTCTATAAGTATAATTCTGCTATCTGGACCTGGATGGCCTTCACAATTAAATAAGACACATACAGAACTGGATCTGTATACAAGAACCTCGTCAGGTCACACACGTTCATGTGTAAGACCTCAAACTGTTAACTGTATTTATGAATTATTCCTGACTATGTGTGAGCAGCACTTCTTCTGTGTCAAAGATGGAAAATCACCACTCTGGAAGAAAATGTTTTGTCCCTTATGCCTAGGTTTGAATCTCACACTTTAAAAGTCAATTTTACCAGTGTATAAAGCCCAAAACAAATGTGTCATGTCATGACATTTATGCCCTCAGGGCATGTCTGCAAACTTAACTCATCTAACAGTTACTTTCCAGTTTTCAGTGTGTATTTCCAAACTACAACAGCAAAACTCCTCAAACTAAGGTCAAGTGTCAGTTTAAACTTCCAGTTTAAAATATCTGTTTCCTCCCTGCTTGGCACTGCTGCTGTTCCCTTAACATTGTGCAAATACAGCTGGCATCATTGCTTGGGTTTGCACACTGCCAATAAACACTATAATAGGAAATGACAAAACATCCTTAGTTGCTATTGCTCTAGTTTGGGTGTTAGACATTTTTTGTGTTAGAGGTGAAGGTGCCCAGTTTAGGGCACAGAGATGGGGTGCTCAGGAGCCCAGAATGTATTTATTGGACTTCTGGTAAAGCACCACAGCCAAAGGCTTTTGAAGTGCGGCATGCATGAACACTTTGCCAACCATTGTACAAACCCACTGCTCATCACTGCACTATCCAAAGTCACTATTAGCATGTATTAGTGATATTTACTGTCCATTTACTCTTTATGCCATGAAACTACATGTGGAAACATAAACTGAAGGCCCTATCTAACAATGTATCACATATTTACAATGCAAGCATGTGTTGCCTCCCCCCATGCACTGCAACCCCAGTTGGTCTCTCAGTATTTTTTCACAAATATATCGACTATACTGCATAAATTAATAAAAAATGTTGTGTAAATTAATAAAAAATGTGTGCTATGCAATGCACATCAATCTGGTAACTTGCAGAACTAGAACTGTCTTCACAGTTGAACATCCCTACACATCCATCAACTGACCCTGGGAACTATTACCCATAAGTCTAACCAGCCTTATATGGAGGGCTGTGATAACAGTCATCATGGACCTTATCCACAAGGACATAGGTGACCTTCAAACTCTTGACCCAATCAACTTTGGTTTCATCGAGGGTACATCTTGCTTAGTGAACCTAGTGTTCTTCTTTAAGAATGTCACCAAAGCCCTGGATGAGGGAAAGTCAGTATATACCACTGATTTTCATTTAGACAAGGCCTTTCACTCAATCCTCCATTCAAGTATCATAGAGAAACTCTCCCATCTGGGGATTAACCCATGAATCACTAAATCAGTAGACAACTGGCTTACCAACAGAATGCACACTGTCAAAGTTGGGGAGTCCACTTCTATCAGAAGACTAATTACCAGTGGAGTATTACAGAGATCTGTGCTGGGCCCTCTTCTGTTTGGAAACCATTTCTCTGAAGTCCAGGCAAAGACAGATGTCCTGTGGCTTACTGAGTTTGTAGAGGACTGTAAACTGGGCACAATCATGTAGAATCTCCCAACAATGTTAACATATTAGAGAAAGGGTTGACACAGACAAATGATTGGTGCCAAACTCACAGACTGAAAATCGCACAAAAAAAGCCTCATTGTCCCCTTTAGCAAAGAAAAGGGTTCATAGGTTAGTACTAAAGAAGTAGTCCCTGCTAATTATGATATAGATAACATCCATCTAAGCTCAAACTCAGTAGTGGGAGACTTGGGAACACAGGTTGATAGCAATCTAAACTTCGATCACTGTGTGTCCATAGTGGTAAGAAGAGCATTGCACATTGTCCACATCATGAATAAGGGCATCGCATCCAAGACCAGGGAGGTCATAGCTCAGCTGTACTCTACCTTTATGAGACCAGTAATTGAGTACAATGTGTCTTCTCTATTTAAATCACTAAACACCTGCAGCAGCTGGAGAGGCCACAGAGGTTTCTGACCAAGAGAATCCAAGGCTTCCAAAACATGACATACATGAAAAGACTGAAAGCCCTGTCACTCTAGTCAGTATCATACAAGCTGTTGAGAGACATTCTTTCCTGGCCTACAGAGCAGTCTCAGGCCCTGTCTCAGGCCCTGCCCTAATGGAAATGTCAAAGAGGACAAGAATAAGTTGCTTCAGGGATCTCAACTTAGCCTGTGACAAAAACAGAACATGCTGGAGAGACAGATATATCTCCCAGCAATTGCCGCTCTTCTAGAATAGGCTCCCATTCCATGTGAAGCAGAGCTCCTCAATGACCCTGTTCAAGTGCAGCCTTGACAAATGGATGGTTGACTGTAAATTCACTGATCCCAAAATTGCTTTGCTAACAACCACCATCTAACTATGGTCAATAAGGGTACTCAGGTTTTTACATGGCTAAGCTTGTAAAGGCTGTAAGGTCATTAGCTTAGTAATCTCCTTTGCACCTGTGAACATATGCAGGCCTCCCAACATCTCATTTCCACCATCCACTGCTGATGTCATCCACTATAAGTTGACCTGCAGCCTTGTAAAAGTCAGACTTGGACCATGGCACTTGTGTAAAGTACTGAGCTTTGTAGTCTGTGTACTTAGGTAGGGGGTTCTGTTCTCTCTGCAGTCAACTGTGGGTGAGTGTGTAAGTGTGTGTATGAGGTGTGTGTGCCAACTCGCGCATGTGTGTTTGTGTGTGTGTGTGTGTGTGTGTGTGTGTGTGTGTGTGTGTGTGTGTGTGTGTGTGTGTGTGTGTGTGTGTGTGTTTGTGTATGTCTGTCTAGCCAGAAGAGCGTTAGTGTGTATCCTACAGTTACCATTGACACTTGCATATGCCTACACATCCGTTTCATGCAGGCCTCCCAACATCTTCTCTCCAACACCCACTACTGATGTCATTCACTATAAGTTGTCCTGCAGTCTTGTAAAAGTTAGACTTGTGCCATGGTGCTAGCGTAAATTACTGAGCTCTGTAGTCTGTGTACTTAAATAGGTATTGGGTTGTGTTCTCACTGAAGTCAACTGTGGGTGCATGCATGTATCTATCCAGAAGAGCATAATTGTGTATACCCTCAGTTACCACAAGTACTGACCTCTGTAGTCTGTGTACTTGTACAGGTAGGGGTTCTGTTCTCAGTGCAGTCAACTGGGAGGTGTCTGCATGAGTGTGTGTGTGTGTGTGTGTGTGTGTGTGTGTGTGTGTGTACTTGCTTGATATTATTGAACACCTTTTACACCAGCATATGGGATATTGCTGTTACCATGACCCCGGCTATCACTTCTGTGTCACTGTTAGACAGAGGCACAGTATACTAACCTCAAAAAAAGGCATAGCAAAATTAATTTAAAATGGGTGGCGAAAGCCAAACACACTCTGGCTAGGCTTATAAATGCCCTAGGGCAGATAGCCTAGTATGAACCTATGAACCATTCTCCTCACCAGCCACTGCTGATGTCTTCACCTATAAAGTGTTATCTGAGAAACTTCAAGTCAGACTTCAGCTGTGGTGCATGCCTTAAATACAAATTTCTATAGTCTGTGTACTTAGATAGGTAGGGGTTCTATTCTCACAGCAGTCAACTGGGGTGTGTGTACACTTGCTTGACATTCGAGAGAGCCTTTTACTCCAGCATGTGGGACACTGTTGTTACCATATTCTCCTCACCTGACACTGCTGATATTATCACCTGTATCTGATTAGTGGATGTGCACTATTCCCACCAGGGCATAGTCAGAGTTTGGCCTGAAGGCCAGGCAGAAGTCAACTCATCCTATATGCTACAGATTTCACTGACATTTCTTTCAGTCTATCAGGATATGTCATGGCATGGTTTGTAGGTCCTGTGTTTTCTTTTTTTCCCCCAACATCTTTATTAAATGTCTACATATGACAAAGGCAGTCTTACATTTATATAAATGAAAAACATACACAATGATATCACTTTAGTTACACAGTTTACATCACAGACACCATTGAAACAACTGTGGCTGTAAACATTATAAATCACTTATAAACCTTCTAGTCATTATCAGTTAAGCACTGTACAGCTCATTCAAATCCTGCCTCTTAAAAACCTCATTCTGCTCTGCATGTACTGTTCCCACAATTTCCATTTTTTCTATGTAGTTTGCTCCTTCTCTTTTCTAAAGATCCCAATTCCAGTTGTTTTATCTCTATTGCTATATTCACTACTTCTAGTAAGGTTGGTCTAGACTCTGATTTCCATTTTCTAATAATTACTTTTTTGGCAATCACCATAATTAGACTCAGCAAGGCTTTACTATGCTTAGGCAATTCTGAGTCTGTAGCATAGCTCAAAAAAACTTATCTCCCCAGTCAGTTCAATCCACCCACCCAGCATCTCCAACAGAGCGGTCTGGAGGGAATCCCAACAGTCTGCCAGCTCATCACTTCTCCACAAAATATATTCCCAGCTACCTCTTTCTTGCCCGTCACACCTCCAACATTTGCTATCCACTTAAGGAAAAATTCTTGGGAGCCTACTTGGGGTATAAACCTATGTAAACATTTCCAGGCAAAAATCCTAAATCTTCTAGACTTTGTTGCATATTTGGGAGATATCCCTGTATTCCCCCATTGTCTCTTTGTGAATTGCTTATCCAGTCTCTCTTTCCAATACTTTCTAAGCTAATCTGATTGATTCTTATAATTATCATGCAGTATTTTATATGCTTTACTAATTATTCCTTTTTTAATGGCAGCTTCTGTTCTACATTCTATCAAAATCTCTACCAGTGCTGGTCTTTCATTTAGGAGCCCCCTATTTCTTTCCTTTTGCCTATACTCTGATATCAATCCTTTATAGGGAAGGCAATCTGTAACCTACAGTCCAAATACATTTTTGGCCTCTTCCCATTCTATTACATTTCCCTTTCTAGTTATTCGCTCTCAATACCTTGCTTCCTTTGCCAGTTTTCTCCAATAAATTCCAGCCCTCTCTTGCCTCTTATCTGTATCCCTGACCACAGTCAACCCTATCGGCAAAATCTCTTTTCTCCATTCTTGTGCTGGTTTGGTTCTTAGAATACTCCCTGCAATTTTATGAATATAATACTCTGTATGATTTTGGTCATTCTCCTTAAGAGTCTGCATAAAAAATCCCAGTCTCTCCTTATTTCTTGAGCTTCCTCCCTGCATCAGCATTATCCTTTTCCACTTTGAATTATAGCTTTCTGCCTGTGCTATGTATAAGAGCCTTAACTGTGTTGCTCTAAAATATCCCCTCAAATTAGGTAATCCTAGTCAACCCTGTTCTATTGATAGAATCAGTTTATCCCACTTGACTCTTGCTGTCTTCCCTTCTCAGGTAAAATCCTCCAATTCTTTTTTAATTGCTATCCACAATTTCTCCTCTGGTTGATAAAAGTATGCCTAACCTGTGTGTAAGACTAAAGGCGCTAAAAACATTTTAATGGCTTGTATCTTAGTGTCCTTATCCATATAACAAAACTTCCAGTTTCTCAATTTTTGTATTGTCTTCTGTTTAGTCTCTTATATCCTTACTACCACAGAGTCACTTCTAATCTATACTCCTAAATATTTCATTTTATCATGTCCCCGTAAATATGGATGTTGTTGGACCAATTAGTTTGTGGGTACATAATGTACCACTACTGCCTTTGTTTAACTTCATTTATTTTGTATCCCAAGAAGATTTGAAACTGTCTTAAAATGTTACACAACACTGTAATGTCCCTTTCTGGTTTTGTCATGTATAAAATAATGTCATCTGCAAATAGAGCCAGTGTTTCCTGACGACCATACCAATTATCTTCTTGAATTTCTGAGTCCTTTATTTTCTTTGCCAGTGGTTCTAAATATAATGCAAACAACAAAGGGGAAAGCGGACAACCCTGCCTGGTTCCTCTACTCATGCAGAAATTATCGAAGAGGACTCCACCCACTTTAATTCTCGCCTCCAATCCCTCATATATTATTCTAGTCAAGCTTATAATTGTATCAGGGAAAGCAAATGCTTCCATTGCCCTGCTCATGAAGTCCCAGTCTACTCTGTCAAATACTTTCTGTGCATCAAGACCCACCAGTAAAAGTGGTACTTTCTTACATTCTGCTTCCCTCTGGGTCATGAATGTTCTGTTAATATTGTCAAATGTTTGCCTCCTCTCCACAAAACCACACTGATCAATATCTATCAATTTTGGTATCACTTTTGCCATTCTTTTAGCCATTATAGACATAAACACCTTATAATCATGGTTTAGTATTGAAATGGGCCTGTATGAAGCTGGATCTGATGGATCTTTGCCCTCTTTAGGTATTACCTTTAACATCACCTTCTTCCAGGATGTTGAAACTTCTCCTCCTCTTAAAATACTGTTAAACAAAACCTTTCAGATCTTTATCAGTTTTTTCCCTCCTAACCTTCAAACTTCAACAGGAATGCTATCTATTCCTGGGGACTTTCCTGTAGATTGGTTATACATAGCCATTTTTATCTCATCCCTTCCTGTCCTAACTGTTAGTAATTCAGCTTCATCTGCCTCTAACTTTGGCATATTTAATTCTTCCATAAACATTTCCATTTGTACCTTTTCTTGATTTCCATATTTCTCTGCTTTATACAAATTTTCATAAAATTTCCAAAATATTTCTTATACTTCTACAGGGTCTCTTATCTTCCTTGTTATAGGCTCCCTAAGCTTGGTGGCTGCCCTTTCCACTTTTTGTTGCCTGAATTGTTGTGCTAAAAGGTTTTGTGCTCTAGAATTATTATAAAAAAAAAAACAGTTGCTTAACAGCAATCTTTCTAAACTCATGCATATTATCGAGGTAATCCCTTATTTTCTGTTTAGCATTCTGCAGTTGCTCCTTTTCTTGTTCTGAGAGATTCCTCCTGTTTTGCAATACTTTAACATTTGTCAGTCCTCTAAATAATTCTTGTTACTGTTTAGCCATATCTTCCTTTCTTTTATTTCCAACGTAGTTTTAAACTCCACTTTAATTTTATCTCACTCCTTTGCTATGTTTTCAGAAGACAAATCTGTCTTCTCTTGCAGCTCCTGAATTAGTTCCACAACCCATTCCTTAAATTCCTCTCTTTTCAACCAGTAGGTGGGAAAGCGCCAGTGTCTCATTTTAATTTCATTACCTTACATTTTTATTTTAGTTATTATTGGTGCATGATCTGAAACAGTTATTGTGTGTGTTTCAAGACCATCAATTAAATACACACGTTCCTGCCTAGCCCAGTTTTTGTATCTCGGTGAGTAATATGTAAATTCACTCCTAACTCCTAGTACTGAATTCAGATCTTCCATGCCAAACATTTTCAAAAATTCCTTCAGAAATCTACTCTACCTTGTTACATTATCCCTTCTAGGCCCCCCAGACACATCTTCGCTGTTGCAAACCAAATTCCAGTCTCCACCTATAAGTAATATTCCTTGCTGAAAGCTAATTATTTCTCCCAGAATTTTCTTAAGCTCTATTATAGCAGTTTTAGGGGGAATGTAAATGCATGCCAGTGTAATCGTCCTCCCTAGCCAGTAGCCCCTTAGTACTATGTATCTTCCATTATTATCTTTTTTTTCCCTCTTCTATCACTATTGGAGCTCCTCTTGTAATTAATGTGAGTACTCCTCTTTTCCTTTGCCCCAGATATTCTGCTGAATAACTATCCTGAAAAATCTTTCTTTACCAAATTCGGTACTTTTCCGTTATTAGGGCAACAGTCATAATAAGCGTTTGGAATCCTAGCACTCATTATAACATTGAGCGTTCATCTGCTGTTGAAGTGGGTACCACACACATACTTATTTTCTATTTCATTAAGTGTGGTCGATCACATGTAATAAATAACAACAATCATTTGACTTATAGACTTGTTTTACTCTGAATAATGCATGCTGACAGGGTTTAATAGGATGTAAATTAGCATGCATTATTCGGAGAAAAACAAGTGTATAACTCAAATGATTGTCGTTATTTATTAAATGTGATCGACCACACTTTTCTCCTAAAACTGCCAGTTGTAGGGAATTAGGAGAGGTTTGAGCCAACAGCAAGAGAGAGTTGAGAGGTATATGTACATGGGACACACGTTAATCACATTGTGTGACATAGCAGGTAAATACCATGATCACACTTTGAAACACGGTGAAATGGAGAATAAAAAAAATGCTTGCACATATCATTTTTTTAATGGAAACCACAGTCTCAATAGTCAACCCCCCGCCCCCCAAAATAAATAAATAAATGAATAAATAGACTGTAGTGGTGTTAGTGGTCTTTAATTAACTTATACCTGTAATGCACTGGCTTTTCAACATTCCTAGAAGTGAGTGTGCATGCGAGTGTATGGCATGAATGAGTCGTAATATTTTCTCTTTATGAACTATTAACATTTTCTTAAACTTGAATTTCTACACTTTGTAACCAGTTGATATGTTTAGGCACTCCCACAGTGCTTCATTTCTTTCCCATTTGGCTGATGAACATCACTTTTCATTTCCGTCTAGTTAGTCCAAGACTGCCCTGTGAAAACTAAACGAAATCAGGAAGGACTTGTTGCCCCGATAACGGAAAAGTACTCCAAGTTCATATGTTCAGTTCTTTCCAGGTGTGTCTCCTGTAGCAAAGCTATTTGCACTCTACATTTTTGATATAGTTCACTACTCATTCTTTTTTATAGTTATCTCTAAGACCATTTAGATTGAAATACATTACAGAAATTATAATTTTCTTATATAGTTATTATTGCTATCTTTTATATATAACTGCTCTTTTGCTAAATGTCTTGTTCAAACCTTTATGTTACGTGTATATACTGTTTGTCAGGTTGATCTTTTATACAGTTGTTTCATGTCTTATCCATTTGCGCCTGTGTCACATCTTACATAACATTTTGTTTTTTGAAGCCCCCCCCAAAAAAAATCCTAAAACCTAAGAACTTTACAGTAACAAACAAAACTATATACATCTTCAAATATTGAAGTTTTTGCTTCCTAATAAAAACATATGATAGCTACACAGACAGGCTAAAATTAACCAAAAAGAAAGGCTAGTCATGCTAAGATGCATGGTACATCCTGTGCTATTAGTAAATGCTATTTAATTTTGTATATCTGTATAACGCTCCCAGTTGAGAAAACACTAGAATGCTTTCAGTAAACACTTTCTCCAAGCCATTTT
Source organism: Protopterus annectens (assembly GCF_019279795.1). NCBI lineage: Eukaryota > Metazoa > Chordata > Ceratodontiformes > Protopteridae > Protopterus > Protopterus annectens. The sequence continues at coordinate 983,067,433 of NC_056747.1, forward strand.
TCTTTATCAAATTTGAGCTTTGGCCAGTTAAGACCTGCATGATATCAACCTGAACGCATAAGTGTAGCTAAGTAACTTTTATCTGCACTTTTTAAAGTAATTTGTTTGTGTTGCATTGAGCAATATCTAGCTAGAAGTTCACTGTTTCTTCAGTAGTGCATGTGGTATTTTCATTTAAGGCTTGTTAAAAACCTGCATAGCCAGTGATAGGTGGGGGTAGTAGTTTCCTTCATTGTTGTTCAGTTTCTGTCTTATACAAGTGGTACAGTGAATTATCTTCTGTTTAAACTGTGAGCTTTGTCCGGTTAAGACCTGCATGATATCAACCTGAACGCATAAGTGTAGCTAAGTAACTTTTATCTGCAGTGAATTATCTTCTGTTTAAACTGTGAGCTTTGGCCGGTTAAGACCTGCATGATATCAACCTGAATGCATAAGTGTAGCTAAGTAACTTTTATCTGCACTTTTTAAAGTAATTTGTTTGTGTTGCATTGTGCAATATCTAGCTAGAAGTTGACTGTTTTTTTCAGTAGTGCATGTGGTATTTTCATTTAAGGCTTGTTAAAAACCTGCATAGCCAGTGATAGGTGGGGGTGGTAGTTTCCTTCATTGTTATTCAGTTTCTGTGTTATACAAGTGGTACAGTGAATTATCTTCTGTTCTTCATTGTTATTCAGTTTCTGTGTTATACAAGTGGTACAGTGAATTATCTTCTGTTTAAACTGTGAGCTTTGGCTGGTTAATACCTGCATGATATCAACCTGAACGCATAAGTGTAACTAAGTAACTTTTATCTGCACTTTTTAAAGTAATTTGTTTGTGTTGCATTGAGCAATATCTAGCTGGAAGTTGACTGTTTTTTCAGTAGTGCATGTGGTATTTTCATTTAAGGCTTGTTAAAAACCTGCATAGCCAGTGATAGGTGGGGGTAGTAGTTTCCTTCATTGTTATTCAGTTTCTGTCTTATACAAGTGGTACAGTGAATTATCTTCTGTTTAAACTGTGAGCTTTGGCCGGTTAAGACCTGCATGATATCAATTGAACGCATAAGTGTAGCTAAGTAACTTTTATCTGCACTTTTTAAAGTAATTTGTTTGTGTTGCATTGAGCAATATCTAGCTAGAAGCTGACTCTTTTTTCAGTAGTGCATGTGGTATTTTCATTTAAGGCTTGTTAAAAACCTGCATAGCCAGTGATAGGTGGGGGTGGTAGTTTCCTTCATTGTTATTCAGTTTCTGTGTTATACAAGTGGTACAGTGAATTATCTTCTGTTTAAACTGTGAGCTTTGGCCGGTTAAGACCTGCATGATATCAACCTGAACGCATAAGTGTAGCTAAGTAACTTTTATCTGCACTTTTTAAAGTAATTTGTGTTGCATTGAGCAATATCTAGCTAGAAGTTGACTGTTTTTTCAGTAGTGCATGTGGTATTTTCATTTAAGGCTTGTTAAAAACCTGCATAGCCAGTGATAGGTGGGGGTAGTAGTTTCCTTCATTGTTATTCAGTTTCTGTCTTATACAAGTGGTACAGTGAATTATCTTCTGTTTAAACTGTGAGCTTTGGCCGGTTAAGACCTGCATGATATCAACTGAATGCATAAGTGTAGCTAAGTAACTTTTATCTGCACTTTTTAAAGTAATTTGTTTGTGTTGCATTGAGCAATATCTAGCTAGAAGTTGACTGTTTTTTCAGTAGTGCATGTGGTATTTTCATTTAAGGCTTGTTAAAAACCTGCATAGCCAGTGATAGGTGGGAGTAGTAGTTTCCTTCATTGTTATTCAGTTTCTGTCTTTTACAAGTGGTACAGTGAATTATCTTCTGTTTAAACTGTGAGCTTTGGCCAGTTAAGACCTGCATGATATCAACCTGAACGCATAAGTGTAGCTAAGTAACTTTTATCTGCACTTTTTAAAGTAATTTGTTTGTGTTGCATTGAGCAATATCTAGCTAGAAGTTGACTGTTTTTTCAGTAGGTCCCAACCCACCCTCCCTGTTTTTGTCTTGGTGTTAATCTTGGTGGCTTTGAAACTGCCTGCCCCTCTTGTAAATTTGCACTTGGATACTCCTCCTGGGCCCATCTCATTTGCTCACTCCAAAAAAAAAATGTATCTGCTTTTGCTGTATTTGTGTTTCTTCCTACTTTATTTTGCTTTTGCGTCATCTTAAAAGTACTCAGTTGTATTTATTACTGCTTGGTGTAACTCACTCTAAGCCTTTTGGTTTAAGAACTTGGGCTTCAGACCAGTTGTTTTACATTAAGAAGGTTTTTGCTCTGCACTGTAGTGGCAGGACAGGTAGCTTACATCCTTCTAAGTTGGGAACTGCTGATTGAGGACTCAGTGTTTGTTATTCTAAAAGTGTATTAATTCTTGTTTAAGCACTTGGGCTTCAGGCCAGTTATTTTACATTAAGAGGGTTCGTGGTCTGCACTCTTGTGGGAGGAGAGGCTGGACTCTGCCCTTCTGAGCTGGGAATTTCTGGTTAAAGGTTTATAGTGCCTGCATATTTGTACTGCTTCTTACTAAATTGATACACCTTGTTTGCTGTAGCATAGACTAGATCCAGGCCTGCTGAATCTAGTTTTGTTTGTATAACTTGAGCACTAATCCAGGCATTTTTTAAAGTATTCAATTGTATTTATTACTGCTTGGTAGTAACTTGATTAAAGTGTAGCTATCATTCAAAGTCTTTTGGATTAAGCACTTGGGCTCAGACCAGTTGTTTTACATTAGGAAGGTTTGTGGCCTGCACTGCGGTGGCAGGACAGGTAGCTTACATCCTTCTAAGTTGGAAACTGCTGATTCAGGGCTCAGTGTCTGTTATTCTAAAATTGTATTAGTTCTGGTTTAAGCACTTGGGCTTCAGGCCAGTTATTTTACATTAAGAAGGTTCGTGGTCTGCACTCTTGTGGAAGGAGAGGCTGGACTCTGCCCTTCTGAGCTGGGAATTTCTGGTTAAAGGCTTATAGTGCTTGCATATTTGATCTGTTTCTTACTAAATTGATACACCTTGTTTGCTGTAGCATAGACTAGATCCAGATCTGCTGAATCTAGCTTTGGTTGTATAACTTGAGCACTAATTCAGGCATTCTTTAAAGTATTCAATTGTATTTATTACTGCTTGGTAGTAACTTGATTAAAGTGTAGCTATCATTCTAAGTCTTTTGGATTAAGCACTTGTGCTCAGACCAGTTGTTTTACATTAGGAAGGTTTGTGGCCTGCACTGTAGTGGCAGGACAGGTAGCTTACATCCTTCTAAGTTGGGAACTGCTGATTGAGGGCTCAGTGTCTATTATTCTAAAAGTGTATTAGTTCTGGTTGAAGCACTTGGGCTTCAGGCCAGTTATTTTACATTAAGAAGGTTCGTGGTCTGCACTCTTGTGGGAGGAAAGGCTGGACTCTGCCCTTCTGAGCGGGGAATTTCTGGTTAAAGGCTTATAGTGCCTGCATATTTGAACTGTTTCTTACTGGAATTGGTACACCTTGTTTGCTGTAGCATAAACTAGCTTTGTTTGTATGCTTGTTTGCTTGTTATTTCCCTGAAACGCTAGTTCCACCTAAAATGCGGCTTTTTAGCGCTGCTGTGGATCCCTAGTGACATCTGAATTGCTTACTGTACTTATTTATTTCCTTGTTTCACTTGAAAGAAAGTTACTGTTTGTCATTTTTGCATTTAAGTTACCTGTAACACATTGCATTTAAGATACCTGGCACTTGCTCACTAAAGCAATTATATAAGTCAGCACTAAAAAATTAAAAGCACTACACCCTCACAAACTCCCCTTGAGTACCTTGTTTCCCATTGGCCCTTTTATTTTTTTCAATTATAAAGGAATTCCCAATACTATTCTAGCATGTCCAAAGGTCAGTTGTCAATCTCCTCTCCGGTCCAGCTGGTGAATCTGGGAATCTTGAGGCAATGTTACAACTGTCTCATGTACACAGACAATCCTCTCCTCCTCCCAACAAATTCCAACACATGTGAGAGATGCAACCATATAGCCAAACTGGAGGCTAAGTTCTCTCAACTCAGTAATGGCGAAACCTGTCAGGAGGAGAAGGAAACCACACTCACTACAATTCCAGTCTCACATAGACCTACCACGACAGCAAACCAAACACATAAACACACAAAAACATACTCGGAGGCTTTAAATAAAAATCTGCCTAAGCAGCAGAGACCTCCAAAGCAGACACCCAAGCAACCGCTACCCCAGAACAAAACACGTGCAACACATAGCTCACAAAGCCAGTGTGCTGAACAGTCACAGCCCTTAAGGCTAAACAGCACACCTGATACACTTGTAATAGGTGACTCTAGTGTCAGGCACACTGACATCCCACTCACCAGGCTGAACAAGGAGAAGGTCACGGTGAGCTGTCTGTCGGGCGCTAGGATCCGCCACATAACACAAGCACTCAGGTCACTCCAAGGCAAGTACAAATATGACTCAGTCATTATCCATGCTGGTGTGAATGACCTGAGACGTACCTCCCTGGACTACATGAAGAGAGACATACAGGAGCTCTCTGAGCATGTAGCCCAGGCCGGTATGACCCTGACCTTGAGTATCATCTTACCCTCACCAAGAATGATGCCACAATATGAAGACAAGATGATCAATTTCAACAATTGGCTTAAGTATTGGTGTCATTCAAAGGGGATCCAATGCCTGCCAGCCTGAGATGACATGCTCGACAGGCCACGATGCTTCGCTAGGGACGGCTTGCACCTGTCACCCCTGGGCTTTCGGATATTGGCAAAGGCTCTTGCTACCCCCATAGTGCCATTTTTAGGCAAGGCTCAAAAGACAAACCCACCTCCATAGGTATCACAAGGGATAAGAAACTAAGAGTAATGCTACTCAACGCCAGAAGTCTAAACCTCAAGATGCACGCACTCAAAACTCTCCTTAGCATGGAGAACATCGATATCTGTGCAGTAACAGAAACCTGGTTCAAGGCTCCCGAGAGCACCCCAGCACTACCAGGTTATACCTCATACCATGCTTTTCGCCCCAAAACTTGGACCGAACCACAAAAGGAGGGGGAGTATCAATATTCGTCAAAGATACCCACACCTCCAGGTTGGTGGCACAGCACAAAGCATCAGACACTATCCATGTGCAACTAACAGTGGGTAAAACTGCCTTCCAGTTTATAGCCTGCTACAGACCACCCTCCCAAACCCAGGAACCCCACTCGGCCTTCCTGAGAACACTGGAAAATATGAAGGTCTCTCCAAACACCATTATATTGGGCGACTTCAACTACCCAAACATAGACTGGGAGCATTCCTCTAGCTCCAACACCCTAGCCCAAAGGTTCCTAGAATTTATAAACTCAAATGCTATGGAACAACTTGTTACCACTCCCACAAGAGGGGAAAACATACTGGACCTGATCATCACCAAAATGGGGACTCTATGCTCCAGACCAGAAGTGTATCCCTCACTGGTAAGATCAGACCATAAACTAATCTCACTGGATATTCACATCCCGACCCCACCCCTGCCCAGAAAACCACAGTGAAAACTTCTCTAAAGCAAATTTCACACTCCTCAAAACCGAGGTGGAATCCTTCAAAGCCCCGGCCTGTGGAAAATACGGCCCAGACCGCAGAATCCTTTATAAACGCATTCTATGAACACCTTCAGGAATGCATGGATCATGCAATCCCAAATAAAACCAAGACCCAGTCCTCCAAAGGCAGGCGTCCTGTCTGGTGGACCCCAGCCATAAACAAACTATACAATAGAAGGAGGAAGCTACTACATGATAGAGCAAAATCCCAAAAAGGGAAAGCATCTCTGATCAGTATTAGCAAAAAACTACGGGCACTCATAAAATCGTCTAAGGCCAGCTTCGAGAGAAAAATTGCACAGGACACTAAGGATAATCACAAGGCTTTCTTTAGTTATGTTAGGAACCTTGGTGGGAATTCCCAGATATGCTCAGAATTAGTCCAAAATGACAAAAAATACACCGAACCCACAGACATTGCCAACATCCTAGCTGACAGGTTCAGCGCAAACCCCCCCCCCCCTCCATACCAAAAGGGCGAATATATATCCCAGCAGAGTGCTGCCCCCCTGACATCTCAGATGCTCAGGTAAGAGCTGCCCTCTCCAAAGCAAAAAAACACAGTATCAATGGGACCAGACGGTGTCCCGGGCTGCGTCCTACATGAACTCCATGAAGAGCTAAACCCAAACATAAAACTACTGTTCAGTCTCAGCCTTACTACAGGATATGTACCCAAAGAGTGGCGTACAGCAACAGTGGTCCCTCTCCACAAAGGTGGTGCCTCAACAGATCCTGGAAACTATCTCCCCATAAGCCTGACTAGCTTGGTCTGCAAAGCTATGGAAAGGATCATCATGGACCTCATAAATAAAGATATTGGGGACCTACAGACACTGGATCCTACCCAGTTCGGCTTTGTTAAGGGCAGATCCTGCCTCTTAAACCTGGTCGATTTCTTTGAAACAGTCACCAAGGCCATTGACGAGGGGAAGGTGGTCCACACAGCCTACCTGGACCTCGCAAAAGCCTTCGCTACAATACCCCACTCGGGCATTATAGATAAGCTCACCAGCTTAAATATAAACCCCTATGTGACTAGATGGGTTGCAAACTGGCTCAAAGGCAGAACCCACATGGTTAGAATTGCTGGAGCCATGTCAGACTCCAAACCAGTTACAAGTGGTGTCCCACAAGGCTCAGTCCTGGGACCTCTCTTGTTCGGTATATATTTCTCGGAGGTACAGGCAAACACGGAAGGACTGTGGCTGACCAAGTTCGCAGATGACTGCAAACTGTGCGCCATAATCGACTCTCCAGCCGACACAAGCATCCTCCAAAAGGGCCTCAGAGAAACAGATAACTGGTGCCAGAGCCATGGCCTCAAGCTAAACGCCAAAAAGTGTATAGTCATCCCCTTTGGGAAAAACAAAGTGCCCACAAATTACCATATAGGTGGTAATCCATTAAGTACAGAAGACGTAATTAGGGACCTGGGGACCCAAGTTGATAGCAATCTCTCATTTGACAACTACGTGGCCAAAGTGGTTAGAAAAACATTTTATATAGCCCACCTAATCATGAAGGGATTCAAATCTAGATCAGGGGAGGTCATCATGCCTCTTTACTCATCCCTCATCAGGCCCATAAGTGAGTACATTGCCCCTTTTGGGATGTACCTTACCAGACACCTGCAGCAACTGAAAAGATCCCAAAAGTACCTCACCCAGAGGATCAAAGGGCTCAAACAGATGCCATATGCTGCCTGGTTAAAGAAACTCCAGCTCTACTCAGTGGCATACCGCCTGCTCAGAGGCGATCTGTGCCTGACGTATAAAGCCATGTCCAACCCGGAATTAATGGACATGCTGCACCTCAGAAAATCCAAATCCCATCGAGCTACGCTCGAGACTTGAACCTCAGCACTGAAATAAATAGGACATGCTGGAGGGACAGATTCATAACCCAGAGTCTCCCTTCACTCTGGAATAAAATCCCAGTCCAGGTTAGGCAGAGTCCCTCATTGACTCTCTTCAAGAGGAATCTTGATGAGTGGATGGGAGATTGTAGGTTTACCCCGAGTATCACTTCTGTGTCACTGTTAGACAGAGGCACAGTATACTAACCTCGAAAAAGGGCATAGCAAAATTAATTTAAAATGGGTGGCGAAAGCCAAACACACTCTGGCTAGGCTTATAAATAACCTAGGGCAGATAGCCTAGTATGAACCTATGAACCTGTTAGCATTCCTGAAAGGAAGCTTAATTGCCCACCTCTGGAGGCAGTCGGGGGTTGCTTATCCCTGCACTGGAGAGACAGGCTAGGCATTACAAAAGATACTGGTATGCAAGAGGATTATTTCCAGAGGTTATGTAATTCCCTTTTCCTTACCCCCTCCATCAGTAAACAAAATTTTTGATGTTCTGCCCAATCAGAGGAAAATAGCATCTCTGGAAATACAAAAGTTGTTTGAAAAAAGTTATCAAAGAGGTCCCCCCAGATCAGAAAGGATCCAGAACTTACTCACCATTCTTTTTAGCGCCTAAGAAAACAGGGGACTGGAGACCAGTTGTAGATTTCAGCATTCTGAACAAATCAGTTCAGCATACCAAGTTCCAGATGGTCATGGTTCAGTCCATTTTGTCCTTTCTGCACAAGGATGAATGGATGTGCTCAGTAGATCTCCAGGACGTGTACTATCACATAAAATGATCAGACAATCCAGGAGATATCTACCCTTCCGGTTGGGAGCCAGTCATTACCAATTCAGAGTACTGCCCTTTGGTCTCACCACAGCCCTCACGATATTTACCAGACACATGGCAGTAGTAGCAGATCACTTGAGACTGCAGGGATTCCGGGTGTTTCCATATCTAGATGACTAGCTCATAACCTCTTTGACTAAGCATCTTCTGATAGCAGCTCAAGACTATGTACTCCAGATTTGTTCCAGTCTAGGTATTACAGTCAACAAAAACAAATTTCAATTTCAGCCATCTCAGATGTTAGAATTCATAGGGACCTTCTTCAACACAACATCAATGACAACTTCTCTCCCTTTGCCAAGGGTTCAAACTATTAATTATTAAGTCAAGAGAATAATCCAAAACTTATTCCTGTCAGCCCAACTGATTTTGCAGACAGCGGGATCGATGTTCGCAGCAATAGTTCTAGTTCCACTAGCAAGATACCATCTGAGAATTCTTCAATGGAAATTAGCAACCCAGTGATCTATTCTACATTAACTTATGCCCACCAAGATCAGTATAAGTCAGGCTTGCATAAAATACCTTTGGTAGTTTATTTAGTCAAATCAAATATTATTCATCCTCCCTCAGCCCAAGGCCATAGTGACCACATATGCTTCCCAGATCGGGTGGGGGGGGGGGCATTTCTTGAGAAAGACTGTTCAAGGCACTTGCTCCCCCAAAGAGATCAACTTACATATCGATGTACTGGAAATGAGAGCAGTACTCCTAGCATTGCAGGCATTCCAAGATTCTCTCCCTTTCAGAACTATTGCGATGCAAATGGACAACATGTCTGTAGTATAGTACATCAACAAAGAGGAACCAGATCTTACCCCTTTTGTAGAGAAGCTATGAGAGTGTGGCGATGGGTGATCTCTTCAAATCTTTTTCTGGTAGCAATGCACATACCGGGGAAATCCAGTGTGATAGCAGACAAGTTGAGCAAGTCCATACTACTACCTCATGAGTGGTTTCTCAACAAAGAAGTGAAGGAAGTGATATTCCACCAATGGGGCCAGCCATGCTGCGACCTATTTATATCTCCCCTCAACAACAAGTGCAGCAGTTTCTTTGCCCTAATCACCCCACCGGGGGAGTCACTGAGAGATGCTGCCCTTCACTATTGGCCCCCATATTTCATCTATGCTTATTCCCCAACTCCCTTAATCCCCAAATTCCTACAGAAAGCATCTTGATTGAAGACCAAAGTCATCTTCATTGTCACTTACTGGCCCTGACAAATCTGGTTTTCCTTCCTTTGGCCTCATCTAGTTTACCCCTTTTGGATTCTGGATCCAATTCCAGACCTCCTGCCTCACGTGACAAACCTAACTCACCTGGACATTTTGGGTCTAAATTTGACCACATGGTTTCTCCAATTCCATTGATAGCCAGACAACCCAAGCTCTCTTCCCCACTGCACCACATTCTCTTGTCGTCCCATAAAGCTTCCACTAGAAAAATTTACAGCGCAAATGGAAAAGATTTGTTCTTTGGGTACGGCAACAAGACATCGATCTTTTTTCAGCACCAGTACCTAAAATTCTTGAATTCCTGGCTTCTGTTTTTAAAGATGGGGCTAGTCCCTTAAGGGTTTATCTTACCTTGTCGAATGATGAAAAGAGCGAATGCTCTTTCATCGATCTGAGAAGGTCGAAACCACTAAGGAGTGAAGACACGGACCATAGATTTTTTTCCCAGGGAAAAAAAAATCGGTGGGCCATCTTCGGGACTTTGCCATTTCCTCCACTAGCGATCTTGGAGTTGGTATATTTAAGTAGGGGGTGTGGTGCGTTTTTTGCAGAGCAGCAATTTTTTTCCCTGGGGAAAATAATCGATGTTCAGTGTCCTTGCTTTTTAGTGGTTTCAGCCTTATCGGATCGATGAAAGACCGTTTGCTCATTTCATCATTCAATAAGGTAATATAGACCCGTCCCTTAATGGTTAAGGTTCAGTTAGTTGCCATTTCCAATTTCCATACTAGAGTTGATGATTCTACATTGGCTTCTTCATGTCTTTGTAAGGCACATATGTATAAAAGGAACCTTCCTACTCAAGCCACTCTTTAAAGATCCTACTCCACAGTGGGAACTGAATTTAATGTTACAGGCCCTAACTCAAAAAGTATTTCAACTGGCTGCAAAATGAGATTTGAAAATTTTGACTTGGAAAACTATATTTCTAATAGCTATAACATTGGCTAGGAGAGTTTCAGAACTTCAAGCCTTATCCTCTAAGCCTCCTTATTTAATTTTCATAAGGATCGGGTGTCCTTAAGAACCAATCCTTTCTTTCTTCCGAAGGTGGTGTCAGGATCTCACATTAATCAATTTATTCACCTCCCTGTGTTCTTTCCAAATTTTTCAAACAAAGGTGAATACATTTTGTATTTATTAGATGTTCACAGACAATTACATTTCTATCTTCACAGATCAGAGAAATTTAGAAAATCAGATCAATTATTTGTATCTTTTTCGGAAACAAGATTGAGTCCACCAGTTACCAAAGTAACTTTATCAAAATGGTTAAAGATTATATCTCCTTTGTTTATAACAAGTTTGGTCTGGCTTTTCCAAAGCCTTTAGGAAGAACACCTTTCAGATAACCAGTACTCAAGCATGCCCTTCCTTAGAATCCACCGGTGATTCAGGTAGCTGGGGACTCTGCCCCATATGTTGAGGAATGAATGAAAATTGACAACATCAGATAAAGAAATGATGTGCTCATCATAACGTTCCACCTGTGTTGTCTAATTTCATTCTTCCTCAGCTTCTCTCCCTTCAGCCTTCCTAGCCCCTTCTTCTCTTGATGACTTCTGAAAGAATGGGAGATTATTATAGGAACCAAAGTTCCTTCTGTTTGAGCTCCAGATAGTGGCTTTCCATCTTAAAGCTATAAATTAATTGTGTCATACAGTAAAAAGCAGCAGACAAGATATGGGGAATGAGGGGGACTGCTGCATTGTGGGTAAGGGTGGAGCTAGAGAGCTTGTAGTATTCATGAACTGTTAAACAGCAGCAGAGAGTCGGTTCCAAGGATCAGATCCAAACCCATATATTGAGGAAGAATGAAAATGGACAACACAGATGGAATGTTATGGTGAGTACATAACTTCTTTTTTTGTAGAGGCTTATATAATAAATCACTATAACAATACATTGCTGTATACTGTATATGAACATATTTTATTTTTGCAGATTGTAATGTCTTTACATAGATAACTAGGTAAATGCTGTATGCCTGTTTGAACATGTGTGTGTGTGTGTGTGTGTGTGTGTGTGTGTGTGTGTGTGTGTGTGTGTGTGTGTGTGTGTGTGTGTACACATGCTTGTATGTATGTCACACATCTGGATGCCATCTCAACACACACACTTATATCTGATCCATTTCTATACAGGACTTGACTCTTGCCAGTTTGGACACCTAAAATTAAGCTAAAACAGTTTGAGGATATAAGGAAAGTTACCAGTAGTGCCCTGTATCAACTCCTGTTTGAACACAGAGAAGATGGTCCAGAGATGCTGCTGTAAGTCTACAGCAGTCAGGCTAGATCCAGCTTCCTGGTCAGTTTGTCCTGTTTATTCCCTATCCTTGTGATATCATACAAGCCGGGACAAAGGCTGCAGTGCAAACTGAGAAAGCCACATCTCCTTTAACACATGCTTAGTCTAGCAGATCATTCTACAGTGTACTAGTCAGAAATCTGATGTAAGAAGAACGTATTCTTCTAAGGTTTCATCAGATTCAAATATGTACCCCTGTTATGCTATCCTGAAACTTGGATAGGTTAAGAAGTCCATTTTGTCTTGCAAACCAGAACGCCTTCTTGACCTGCAAGGCAGCAGCACATTTTTTTTCTGATAAGTCTGCCCTCACTGGACATGCTTGATCTAATTTTAGATGCCTTTGTAAGGCCAGATGATGGTCCAGTTGTAGAGCTTCTAAGTTATTGACAGACTGAGTTCAGATTTATTGACTATAAGGTGACCTTGAAAATAACCTCCACTACTCATCATATCCATTGTCAGCTGGACTGAGGACCAGGTAGGCTGAAAATATCTTGCCTTGAATCTTTGGATTTAGTTAGTTTTCTAGATTGCAGAACTCTTCCCAAGGCAAGAATTTTTCATCCATTCTGAAACAGTGGCTTATTACCCTTATCGTTAAGCAACCCTGTCTTGAGAGTGATCTGAAAATTATCATCCTGTCTCAAACCTTTCTTTTGTTGATAAGGTTACTAAAAAGTTTTTTGAATAAGACGTGTAATTCTGATTATAGTTTAAGGTCTCATGTCCTTGCTTGTCCAGTATTAGATGAAGCACAGTGGCAAGACATTGGTGGTGCTTTTCCACCTTGGTCCTGTTTGATCTTATTTTCTGACTTTGATACCATGGACTGTGGTATTCTGACTAAGAGTCTTCATTTATTCATTGTCTGTGTAGACTTTCATCCACATTCCTGGCATGGTCTGGC